>NC_064471.1:2996030-3296030 GCF_023343835.1 Lagopus muta
AAAAGTATGTCTGATTTTTATTCGGCCATACCATACGGCAGGCTGCCATTAACCGTATTAATATAGAATGGTTTTCATCACGATATTGATTACCCACGTATAACCTCTGTCTGAGAGCAGGATGGACGGTCATGGTGGCCAACTTAGCTATTTCTGGGCCATTCACCAAAACACTTTCTGCCCCAGAATCCCATAGTCTCAATAACCAAGCCAGCACACTTTCTCTAGGCTTCTGCCGAAGTTGTTGTACTAAGTCCATCAATTCTGTTGCTGTGTATGGCCGAGCCGTTACGTGTAAATGAGTCTGGGCAGGGGGCCATTGATCAGGCAGCACCCCTGCCGGTCTGTCTTGTACTTTTTTTGTTTTCTGGGTTATGACAGGACAGACTTCCAGTGGATCAGTCAGAATTGGACACTCAAGGTCTGATTTCGATTTCTTGTTCTCCTGATCAACGAAGTCTGTTGATACAGGAGTCTGGACATCATTTATTGAAATGTTACGAATTTGGCCTACAGGAAGATGTAGAATTGGCTTCTTCCCTGTTAAAACGCCAAGTTCATGCTCCAGCTTTTCAATGCGGTCTTTCAAAAGCTGATTTTCAGTTTCTAAAGTATTATTTCTTATACCCGCATGATTTAAGGCACTTAATAATGGCCATGCCACCATGGAGGCAGCCAGTTGTCTTTCTTTGGTAGTGAGGACATCCTTGCCAAGTCCTTGAAAATAGTCCGCCATGCGATATGGGGAGAGATTGCCCATAACGCGTAAGGGACCCCATTTTTCAATGATAGCAGCTAATTCATAATAGGGCAATCCCTCAAATCCTGGGATCTGCCCAGGAATCATTTTCTTTAGAGAAGTATTGTTCTCCCCCTTGACCCATTTATAGAAATTCCATAGAAAAGACATGATGTTAATTTTAGTATATTCGGCCTGCCTGGCTCGCCAAGTGTGTAATCAATAGATATCAAGATGTTATAATCACAATATAATTGTATAATCAATAGATATCACGATGTTATAATCACAATATAATCAAGAGAGTTAGGCAAAGTAGACAATGATAACAAAAATAGAATATGTGGAAGAGTTTACCCTTCAGCTCAGCTCACCACAAAACACCAAGAGTGGTGATCTCCAGAAGAGATCTTTCCCTTCTTGTAGCCAGCTCTTAAATAGGTCTAGAAGGGGTGCAGCCAGGCTCCCCCCCTTCTGGCAGCACAGGTGAATTGCCTTCACCTGTGCTCCTCTGGCTGACTCATGGCTCGCCTCAGGTGATCAATCAGAGGTTCAGGCAGTGACTCAGCAGTTCCTATACAGATATCATAGTGAAATAAGTTTTGCTCCATAGATTGTTGCCACTGTTTTTTTGTTGTTTTTTTTTTTCTTTCCCTTGAGCCCAGCTCCCATCTCCCTACCCCTTTTCCTTCCCATTTTGTGGGGCCAGGGGGGCCCATGGACCTACTGCCCCCGTCACAGGCATAGGTTGATCTAGTTAACTCCATGACAGTGCTAAAGGTAGGCATTTTGTCCAGGGGAGCTGAGTTTCCAACACTAAATTAGTGAAGTGTTTCTTCAGCGTCTGGTTCATCCACTCCACCTTCGCCTAAGAAAAAGCATGCTATGGGTTTTGAAATTCCTATTTAATTCCCAGTCTGCATTAGTCTTTGCAATATTTGTGACATAAAGTGACTACTTTGATCAGAGTCAGTGTTCTCAACAATCCCATATCTTGGAATTATTTGTTCCAGGATTACCTTATGTGGGGAAGTCTCTGGACTCTCAGGAAACGCTAGAGACATAACAGTACTCCAATGTGGTTAAAAGCTATTAGTCTGCTTTTATTGTGAAGCACTATTCTATTTATACATGTTAACAGAGCATTCTGCAAAACACTCTTCAACTGTTCACAGAGGTGCTTAGCCAATCAGAGCCATGAGATGTTCTTTCTTATAAAGGTGTCCTTGGTTCTCATGTTGCTTATCTTGCTCCACAGCTGTTGCTCTGAACAGTTTTTTCTTGCTCCACAGCTGTTGCTCTGAACAGTTTTTTCTTACATTCCCACAACCTTAGCTACCATGTTTGTTGTATAGGTGTTGGCATAGATCGATCTAGTGAACTCCATGACAATGCTGCTGTGAACTTCCCTGCTCACAGGCTACCACACTCCAATTCTTGGTTTTAGGGCCCAACCCCTCCAGAATACCTTACTCTGATTCTCAGATTAAATAGGGGTGTACTGCTGGCACTTCATCAAATGTGCAGGGTATTGTACATCAACAGCTCCCCTCTCAAGACTCTTCCTTTCACTGCTACCAGCCACATTGTCCACCTCTGGCTGCACCCCTTGTGGGACTAGGGAACCATAGATCAGGACTTCGCACTCACTTTGCACTAAAAGTGCCTCTCAGTCACGCACACTCAAGGGTCTCATCTGACCCTCAAGGCAAGAATTAAATTCTCTTATCTTGGTCCATGCACAGTTACTGGGTCTATGTATCAATTCCTGTGCCTGTACCTTCTCACCTTCTTCAGTTTTTCACATAGTCTATCTCTTTAAACAATTTCAGTCTCATTGGCTGTTCTGGGGAGATGTCCTGCTGCCCCCAACAAGACTGCTAAACTCAGCAGGGTGCAGTTCTCCTGTCCGTGGTAGCCAGAGACTCCCAAAAGGCAAAGGATCCCAAACAAGCCCCTACATTGTGAGAAATAACTCAAATGATATTTTGGAGACCAGATCTCTTGTGAAAAAGTTTTAATTTGTGATTGCAATGGCGAGCATCCTGCAAGCAGGAGCACACAACCAAAAACACATCACAGCCTTAAATCCCCTATCTCTTGATGCCAAGAATTCTCTTAACTCCACACAAATGACTTTCTTATCCTTTTATATTTCAATCTCGTTTGCAGCCTGATAGTACTCGATGTATTCTACTACTTTCTCTTCATCCTTCCAAAACTTTTGAGTCCACTCCTTCCCAGCCTGGAAAGGGGCACAGTTATATTTTTGCAGCAGCTTCTCTATGGCAATCCTGTCCCTGATGTCAATTTTTTCTGTCACATTAAAGGGAAACGTTCTGAGTGATGCCTAATTTGGCTCTATAAGTCCAGTCATGTTCAACATACGAACTATCATGATTATGGATTCACAAATAGCGCTGTGAGTAATAACTCAAATGATTTTTTGGAGACTGGATCTCTTGTGAAAAAGTTTTAATTCACAATTGCAATGGTGGGCATCCTGCAAGCAGAAGCGCACAACCAAAGCACATCACAGCATTATATCCCGTCCCCCCCACCACACTAAGAATTCCTCCCCTGTTTCTCCATTGTTTGAGTATTCCAGGTGCACAATCTTATCCAACTTGCTATGGTATTTACAGCCGGATTGCACTAACCTTTGATCTCATAATTGTTACCACTTGTTTATTGAATCTGTTCCATCCATTTCCCTAATCTTGACAGTTGAGTCTCTCACTATCTGCTTATCTGTTTATCCAAGCATACCCTAGTTGGTATGCGAGGCTAGGGAAAAAATAAACACAATTTTAACTCTCACATATTGTCACGGATTTGACCAGATCAATCTATGTCCGTGACAGGGGCGACAGGCCTCTGCCCTCCCCCTCCTCCCCAGTCCCACAAAAATGGGAAGGAAGGAAGGGAGGAAAAGAACAGCGGCAACAATCTATGGAGGAAAACTTATTTTACTATAATATTGGAATACAAGGTAACACAATAGATACAATTTAATTGCAATTGAGATGAATAAATCAGACAAGATGAGAGAGAGAGTTCCCGGGACCAATTCAAACCTGAAAAGCTTGGAACGGCTAGGAAAGCACCCTCCAGCACCCACTGCCAGGCAGCAAGAGAGCGCCCCCCCCACCCGGAAGGGCCAGATCCCGTGACTGCTGTAATGTACAGGGATAGGTACCTGGAATTGGGGCATTAACACTTTAATACCCCGTACACTACATGATGTTTTGATGTGGAATACTGAAACCCAAAAACAAAAAAACATAGAACCATGACATTCCACCCCTTATTCTACATCGTTACATCATGCTTAAAATATATATACATATATACAAACAAACAAAAAATGATTAAAATGCACACATGGCTATATACATATATACATAGAATTAGTAACTGCACTCCCCCGGCATCAAGTTTCCTTGTGGTACACATTGGACATCCCCATTCTTCTGCATTACCCACCAAGTGGATCCTGGTCCCTGGACAAAAACTGTACCACGGAGAGGTTTGCCCTTTCCAGAAGCTGGAAGAACCCAAACTGCCTTTCCTAACATGTTCTTTATATGTACAACGGGGACTTTATCTCCCTCTACGGTATGTAGGGAACTGGATTGGTTAGGACCATCACGATTAATAGATCCTCTGGTATTGACTAACCAGGTGGCTTCTGCCAAATGCTTCTCCCAGTGCTTAAATATTCCGCCACCCAGTGCTTTTAGCATCGGTTATAACAATCCATTGTATCGTTCAATTTTACCAGAGGCTGGTGCATGATAGGGAATATGGTAAATCCACTCAATGCCATGATCTTTGGCCCAAGTATTTACAAGAGAATTTTTGAAATGAATCCCATTATCTGACTCAATCCTTTCTGGGGTGCCGTGTCGCCACAGGACTTGTTTCTCGAGACCCAGTATGGTGTTTCGGGCGATAGCATGGGGTACTGCATATGTTTCGAGCCACCCAGTGGTTGCCTCCACCATAGTAAGCACATAATGCTTACCATTGCGAGATCGTGGCAAGGTGATATAATCAACCAGCCATGCCTCCCCATATTTGTACTTTTGCCATCGCCCTTCCTCCCACAGAGGTTTCATCCTCTTGGCTTGTTTGATGATGGCACATGTTTCACAGTTATGAATAACCTGTGCAATGGCATCCATAGTTAAGTCCACCCCTCGGTCTCTAGCCCATTTGTATGTTGCATCTCTCCCTTGATGGCCTGAGGTCTCATGGGCCCACCGAGCCAGAAATAATTCACCCTTCTTCTGCCAGTCCAGGTCTATTTGAGCCACCTCAATTCTGGCAGCTCGATCTACTTGATGGTTATTTTGCTGTTCTTCAGTAGCCCGACTCTTGGGCACATGAGCATCTACATGGCGCACCTTCACAACCATATTCTTTGTTCGGGCAGCAATGTCTTTCCACAGTTCAGCAGCCCAAATAGGTTTACCCCTTCTTTGCCAGTTGTTTTGCTCCCACTGCTGTAACCACCCCCATAAGGCATTTGCTACCATCCATGAGTCAGTGTAAAGATAGAGCATTGGCCACCTCTCCCATTCAGCGACATCTAAGGCCAGTTGGACAGCCTTTACCTCTGCAAATTGGCTTGATTCTCCTTTCCCTTCGGTGGCCTCTGCAACTTGTCGTGTGGGGCTCCACACAGCAGATTTCCATCTGCGATGCTTTCCCACAATACGACACGATCCATCTGTGAATAGGGCATATTTCTTTTCATTCTCTGGTAGTTCATTGTATGGTGGGGCCACTTTAGCACGTGATACTTCTTCTCCTGGTGTTGTTCCAAACTTTTTACCTTCAGCCCAGTCCATGATGACCTCTAGGATTCCTGGACGGCTGAGGTTCCCCATCCGTGCTCGTTGTGTAATCAGTGCAATCCACTTACTCCAAGTGGCATCAGTAGCATGATGGGTGGAGGGAACCTTTCCTTTAAACATCCAGTTCAGCACTGGCAGTCGAGGTGCCAGAAGAAGCTGTGTTTCAGTACCGACTACTTCGGAAGCAGCCCGAACCCCTTCATAAGCGGCTAAGATCTCCTTCTCAGTTGGAGTGTAGTGCTCTTCAGACCCTCTGTATGCCCGACTCCAGAATCCCAGAGGTCGGCCTCGGGTCTCTCCCGAGGCTCTTTGCCACAAACTCCAAGTGGGACCGTTCTCTCCAGCAGCAGTATAGAGGATGTTCTTTATACCCTGTCCTGTCCGTACTGGCCCTAGGGCCACGGCACGGGCTATCTCCTGTTTAATCTGTTCAAAAGCCTGCTGCTGCTAAGGGCCCCATGTAAACTCATTTCTCATTCGCATCACATAATAAAGTGGGCTTACAATGAGGCTGTAGTTTGGAACATGCATTCTCCAAAAGCCCACTGCACCCAGAAAAGATTGTGTCTCTCTTTTGCTAGTGGGTGGAGACATAGCAGTGATTTTGTCGATCACATCTGTCGGGATGTGACGACGGCCATCTTGCCACTTTATACCTAGGAACTGAATCTCCTGGGCAGGTCCTTTCACTTTGCTTCGCTTAATAGCAAAACCAGCACTCAGAAGAATTTGGATTATTCGCTCTCCTTTTGTGAAGACTTCTTCTGCTGTATCGCCCCACACAATGATGTTATCAATGTACTGCAGGTGCTCAGGAGCACTGCCCTGTTCCAATACAGTTTGAATCAACCCATGGCAAATGGTCGGGCTGTGTTTCCACCCCTGGGGCAAACGGTTCCAGGTATACTGAACGCCCCTCCATGTGAAAGCAAACTGTGGCTTACATTCTTTGGCCAAAGGGATGGAAAAGAAGGCATTAGCAATGTCAATGGTGGCATACCATTTGGCCGCTTTTGACTCCAGTTCATACTGGAGTTCTAACATGTCCGGCACAGCAGCACTCAGTGGGGGTGTGACTTCATTCAGGCCACGGTAGTCCACCGTCAGCCTCCATTCTCCACTGGCTTTACGCACTGGCCATATGGGGCTGTTAAAAGGTGAGTGAGTTTTGCTGATTACTCCCTGGCTCTCTAGTTGACGAATTAACTTATGAATGAAGAGCAAAGAATCCCTGTTGGTGCGGTACTGACGCCTGTGCACCACTTTTGTAGCAATTGGTACCTGTTGCTCTTTTACTCGCAGCAACCCCACAACAGATGGATCTTCTGACAGGCCAGGCAAGACAGACAGCTGCTTAATGTTGTCTGTGTCCACAGCAGCTATTCCAAAGGCCCATCGATACCCCTTAGGATCCTTGAAATGCCCCCTTCTGAGATAATCAATACCTAGTATACATGGAGCCTCTGGGCCCGTCACAATAGGATGTTTTTGCCAGTCCTTACCAGTGAGGCTTATCTCGGCCTCCAACACAGTCAATTCTTGAGAGCCCCCGGTCACTCCAGAAATATGGATTGATTCTGTCCCTTCATGACTCGAGGGCATCAGAGTGCACTGTGCACCAGTGTCCACCAGGGCCTTATATTTCAGTGGTTCTGATGTGCCAGGCCATCGAATCCACACAGTCCAATATACTCTATTATCCCTTTCCCCCCCCTGACTGAGGGCAGGGCCCCCCTATTCATTACCTGTGGTAACTGGAGCAACTGCACTGGTGGTAGATCTGCTTTGTAATTCTTTCACCCGGGCTCGTAGTACAGGAGTAGGTTGACCGTGCCACTTCCCCATGTCTTCTCCATGGTCACGTAGGTAATACCATAAGGCAATTCGCGGTGTATTACCCCTTACTTGAGCTGGAGAGCGTTTGCTTCTAACAGCTGAGATCTTAGATGGTGCACGTGAGAAGGAAGGTTCATCGTCTTTAGTTAGGTGGGCTCGGATCATCTCCTTCACCTCCTTCATCTCCTTCATTAGACTCTTTTGATTATCCTGATCTTCATCAAGCGTTTCTGATACTGCTACAGGTTTGTCACGGTTAATCAGTTGAGACACCTGCTCCGTCATTCTTGATATTGCAGCAACGGCAGAATGAATTGGGGACAGCAATTGTTCGTAATTTTGGAGCGTAAGAATTAATTCATAAACTAAGGGCGTTCTCTGTTGTTCCTGGTACCTGTCACACGCTGACGTTAGTGTAGCGGCATATTTGTCCGGCGCTGTTGTCACAATTTTCTGCCATATCTCAGGCGTTGTCCTCACCTTTTCAGGGTCACGGTTTTGGTGTGGTTGGTTAGGAACAAAGTCAGGGTCATACAACATTTCCATCACGCCTATTTCCCTCAAATACTGGATACCCTTTTCAACTGTATCCCATTTTTTCATTGCAATCTTCAAGCCATTTTTGAAGGGATAATTTTCCTTCACGGCTATTAACACTCGTTCCCAGAGGGAGGCAGCCTCATCCGAACATCGACTAATTCCTCTGTCAATAGCTGGATCTCTGGCAATGGCACCTAGTTGGCGAGCTTCATTACCATCCAGAGACAAGCTATGGGCCCCACTGTCCCAACAGCGAACCAACCAGGAAACAATACTTTCATTCAGGTGCCGTGTGAACTCCTTTCTTGAACCTTGGATTTCAGTCATCTTTAGAGGCCGGCGAGTAGTAATAGAGACTTCCTCTTCATCACTCTCTTCTGCATGTCTCTTAGTTTTCGCTTTTGCCTTTCGTGGTGGTGGTGGTTCTGAGGAGGGCCCCTCGCCTGGATCTTCCTCCTCCTCCTCCTCTTCTTCTCTTTTTCGTTCAAGACGCGAAGACACTCGTTTCCATTTCTTGCCCTCCACAGGAGCAACTGGTATTGTTACTGGCGTCTCCTTTGATTGATTAAATTTGACTTGGGGATTTTCCCCTTTGGCTTGAACCTCAGCTCGGAAACTCTCTCTCTCCAGAATGGTATTATATAGGGCACGGTAAGCACAAGCCAAACCCCAAATAAGTTGTACCTCCTTAGATTTATGTAAGCCGCATAGTCCCTGACTCAAATATTGGCTTAGTTTCTCAGGATCCCACAGGTGTTCAAGAGTAAAATCCCATGACACTGCGGGTCCCCATGCTTCTAAGACCTTTCCTAAACCTCTCCATATTCCCTGCCAGTCATCATTCTCTGGTATTGGAAGAGACTCCTTCCTCTTATTATTCACAATTATGAATACAATCAGAGAACTTAATGACATGCACACCAACATGAGTATTAATTCAAGATTCGTAAACCGTTTGACAAACCGAGAAGAAAACCTGGAGACTGGTCTGAACATCGTGTTGTTTGAAAAATTAGCTATTCCATTTGGGATGTAGTTGTTTGTGAAATTAGCCATTCCTTCTGGGATGTAGATGTCAAAGTTCAAATCATACCACATTGCAAATAGGTAAAACATAGGTGTCTCCATCAGTGTCATTAGGTACCTATATATGGTTGCAATTCCACAACACGTAATTATGAGCTGGATTATTGGCCAGTAGGTTGTGACTAACACCATTGCTTTAAATCCTTTACCCAGCACCCCCACGATAACGAGTGGGTTCATCACTGGTGCTTGCTAAAAAGGGTTAATGAATTGAAGCAAACAAGAGGAGGAAAAAAAAAGGAAAAAAGGCACTACACAGACTAAGCAGTGCTCAAAGTTTACAAATATCCCAGAACACTGGCAGTACGCCTAATCTTTCAAGGTCAGGTTTTCCAGCACAGAAACCTGAACTACTGATAATGCTCCCTAACGAAGCTCTCTAAGAGCAAAGAGAAAAAGAGATTCGTTCTAAAAGCTAAAAAGCAGTTGAGCCCCACGTTGGGCGCCAAAAATCTGTCACGGATTTGACCAGATCAATCTATGTCCGTGACAGGGGCGACAGGCCTTTGCCCTCCCCCTCCTCCCCAGTCCCACAAAAATGGGAAGGAAGGAAGGGAGGAAAAGAACAGCGGCAACAATCTATGGAGGAAAACTTATTTTACTATAATATTGGAATACAAGGTAACACAATATATACAATTTAATTGAAATTGAGATGAATAAATCAGACAAGATGAGAGAGAGAGTTCCCGGGACCGATTCAAACCTGAAAAGCTTGGAACGGCTAGGAAAGCACCCTCCAGCACCCACTGCCAGGCAGCAAGAGAGCGCCCCCCCCACCCGGAAGGGCCAGATCCCGTGACTGCTGTAATGTACAGGGATAGGTACCTGGGATTGGGGCAGTGACACTTTAATGCCCCGTACACTACATGATGTTTTGATGTGGAATACTGAAACCCAAAAACAAAAAAACATAGAACCATGACACATATGTATGTTGAATAAAATTTGTAACACTCTGTGCTGCTCTGAGTGCATAATTTGCTTGCCTCTGCTCTTGAGACATCATGTCTCTCAGATCCAAATGTACCCTGAAACAGTCCCTCAGTACTTTGAGAGACCCCACAGGGGTATGCCCCAGTGGACACTCCCTTTATTCGAATAAAGAAAACTGAAGACTCTCCTCTGTCTCTTTTTGGGATAAAGATGATTGAGCAAGCTTGTTGGAGTAGAAATTTTCCTAACAGCATCATTGCTAGTAATAACATGCAGTCTCTCCAATCCAAATGGCAGTCTATGGAGTGCTGACATGCAAATTCTCCATTGAAGAAAAAGTTCAAGACTCATCTCTCAGCAGGTAAACTGATGTGCACTGTCTTTTGGGATGGCAAAAGTGTGATCCTTCTGGACTCCCTGGAACCTAGACAAACCATCAACTCTGACCACTACATTGCAATGCTGACTAAGCTGAAGGCTTGAACTTCCAGAGTCAGCCCAGAGAAGAAGACAATCTTTCACTTGCAATACAGTAACACCAGGCCCAACACCAATTTGAAGACCCTGGACCACGTTGTCAGTCTTGGATGGACTGTCCTATTACAACGATAGTGTAGTCTGGATTTGGCACTTTCTGACTTCCATCTGTTTGGGCTGATAACAGGTGGACTGTGTGGGCAACGTTTTCCTAGCAAAGATGCTGTTGTAGCAGCTGTGAAGCAGTGGTTCTGCTGGTAAAGATTTTTATGAGCGTGGCATGCAGGCTCTTGTTCATTGCTGGTGAAAATGCATAGCTGATGGTGGTGACTATGTTGAAAAATAGTGTCTTGTAGCTGAGACTTTGCACTATCAAACAGTGTTATTGTGGTCTTTGCATTTGTTTAGTTTCCATGGAAATAAATAAGAGGCGTTACTTTTGGAGCAACCTACGGACAAGGAAAGGTAAATGATATTCTGATGCTTAGCTTCCCAAAGTCATGGTCATACCTTCTGAAGAAGCAAGATCATTTTTAACTGTAGAACAAGCTACTTTAAAGATTCTACACAGGTTTCAAAACAACCAGAAATTGTACTTGGCACTGCAATATGTACATATGATGAAGTCTGCACTACAATTTGTAAAGATTTTTTTAAGAAAAAATGAACAAATCCTTATTAATAGCTACCATACACACAATAACTACAACCTGAAGCTTGCTTCTGATATCATATTGCACAGCTTTATGTAAAGCATCAGCAGACTACTCTGATTCTCAGTTGGAATCTAAAATAACAAAAGGGTTTTTCTTTTTCTGATGCATAAAGATGCAACAAATAGAAGGAAGCTAAGTTCACAAAATACTCAAATTTAAAAAGAATCTTTTGAGATAAATTAAGTATGTGATTGGACTCCATGATCTTTAAGGTCTTTTCCAACCTGAGTGATTCTATGATTCTATGTGCATTCCTAAACAATATTCAATACTGCGAACTCTACTCTTGAAATAACTCTAACAAAGAATTTTCATACAATTAGCAAAAAAGGTGCATCTAGTTTTCTTGATGTTCTAAGAGAGAGAACAGCAAAAAATACTCTTTTCTATCCTGCAGAACAGACTAAAAATCTGCTGTGTAAAACACATTGGTAGCAGGTTTTAAGTGATTCCAGATGTCAGAGAGGTAAGTAAAACTTGGGAGCACATCCTGTCTCATCTGGATTAGATTGGATGTCAGGGGGAAGTTATCTACCAAAAGAGTGGTGAGGCACTGTAACAGGCTGCCCAGAGAGGTTGTGGATGTCCGGTCCCTGGAGGTGTTCAAGGCCAGGTTGGATGGGGCCCTGGACAACCTGGTCTAGTACCAGATCTGGAAGTTGGTGGCCCTGCCTGTGGCAGAGGGATTGGAACACGATGACCCTTGGGGTCCCTTCCAACGGAATCCACTTTGTGATTCTGTGAAACATAATTAATTTAAATTAATGTAGCTAATATTAAGGTCATTTAAGAAAGTAGTCTTATAGAGAGGGTTTCTCAGGCACCAATTAAAATTGAAGCCAGAAGAAACTTCCACAAACTATAGAGCATCCAGTACAAGTCAGAATTGGTCAAAATAATGAGGATGTGAAGACTCTACATACCTAAACTTTGGTTGGTCTGGAAATAAACTGAGGTCTGGTCTGGATGAGTGAAGAAAGGCTGAATATAGAGTTTGAGACAACTTCTGTCACAGTTGGTTCAAATGAAATACAATGTGATGAAATTAAAAGGAATCCTCTCTCAAGTAGATCAATATCATTAAAAGAAAGTTGATTTGTGGATGCCCCATACCTGGAGGCATTCAAGGCCAGACTTAATGGGTTCCTGGGCAGCCTGATCTAGTGACTGGCAACCCTGCCCATGGCAGGAGGGTTGGAATTAGATGATCTTTAAAGTCCCTTCTAACGCAAGCTATTATGTGATTAAATGATTCTATGAATTCTAGATCAGGAAATAATTCTCCCCATTTCTTGTAGTATTTTGGTTTTAAAATAACACTGATAACACTGTAAGGGCAGAGCAAGTCCGAGAGTGCCTCCTTAGACTGAATGAATACAAGTCTATGGGGCCGGATGGCGTGCATCCCAGGGTCCTGAAGGAGCTGGCTGAGGTGGTTGCCGAGCCGCTCTCCATCATATTTGAGAAGTCGTGGCTGTCAGGTGAGGTCCCGGACGACTGGAGGAAGGGTCATGTCACTCCCATATACAAGAAGGGGAGTAGGGAGGACCCGGGGAACTACAGGCCGGTGAGTCTCACCTCCGTGCCTGGGAAGATCATGGAACAGATCCTCCTGGACAACATGCTCGGTCACATAAAGAATGAGCATGTGATCCGAGACAGCCAGCACGGCTTCACCAAAGGAAGGTCATGCCTAACTAATCTTGTGGCCTTCTATGATGGAGTGACGGCATTGGTGGACGAAGGGAAGGCGACCGATGTCATTTACCTGGACCTGAGCAAGGCCTTTGACATGGTCCCCCACCACATCCTCATCTCCAAATTGGAGGGAAGTGGATTTGATGGGTGGACGACCCGATGGATAAGCAATTGGTTGAAAGGCCGCAGACAGAGGGTGGTGGTCAATGGCTCTATGTCCAGGTGGAGGCCGGTAACAAGTGGTGTCCCCCAAGGGTCTGTCTTGGGACCGGTGCTCTTTAACATCTTTGTTAATGACATCGATGAGGGAATTGAGTGCACCCTCAGCAAGTTTGCTGACGACACCAAGCTGAGTGGTGCGATTGATACGGTGGAAGGAAAGGATGCCATTCAGAGGGACCTCGACAGGCTGGAGGGCTGGGCTCGGGTGAACCTGATGAGGTTCAACACGGCAAAGTGCAAGGTTTTGCATTTGGGCCGGAAGAACCCCAGGCACCTGTACAGGCTGGGAGGAGTGGTCCTTGAGAGCAGCTCGGCAGAGAAGGACCTGGGGGTCCTGATGGACGAGAGACTGAATATGAGCCAGCAGTGCGCTCTGGCAGCTTGAAAGGCAAATGGGATCCTGGGCTCCATCAGGAGAGGGGTGGCCAGCAGGGACAGGGAGGTGATTGTCCCTCTCTACTCGGCTCTTGTGAGGCCCCACCTGGAGTACTGTGTCCAGGTGTGGAGCCCTCAGTACAAGAAAGACATTGAGATTTTGGAAAGGGTCCAGAGGAGGGTGACTAAGATGATCAGGGGGCTGGAGCACCTCCCCTATCAGGACAGGCTGAGGGAGTTGGGCTTGTTCAGCCTGGAGAAGAGAAGGCTGCGGGGTGACCTCATTGCAGCCTATCAATACCTGAAGGGAACCTACACCCAGGAGGGGAGTAAACTCTTTGAAAGGGCTGACAATAGCAGGACTAGGGGAAATGGTTTTAAGTTGAAGGAGGGAAGATTTAGGTTGGATGTTAGGGGGAAGTTCTTTACTAGGAGAGTGGTTAGGCCCTGGAACGGGCTGCCCAGGGAGGTTGTGGATGCCCCGTCGTTGGATGTGTTTAAGGCCAGGTTGGACGGGGTCCTGGGCAACCTGATCTGAATGTGTATGTTTGGTGGCCCTGCTAGGCAGGGGGGTTGGAACTACATGATCCTTGGGGTCCCTTCCAACCCGGGTGATTCTGTGATTCTGTGATTCTGTGATAATTTGAGAACTTATTTAAGGAATGAATTTCTGCCTTTCAAGAAATCTCTGATAAATTGACAAATCATGTTAATGGTTTATGGGCTGGTTTGTCCCAGTTCCATGACTAATGGGGTGGGCGGGCCAACAGACCCACACCCCAGGAAAGGGAAAAGGGTAGGGAGATGGGCTTAAAAACAAAACAGCAACAACAATCTGAGGAGAAACAAACTAATTTGCTAGAAAATATATTGGAATGCAAGATAACACAATATAATACAACATATTTGGAACTGAAGCTAATAAATCAAAATGTGTCAAAAAATCGAAGGCCTTACTCTAATGCTGAAGACAAAATGTCTAGCTGGGTGTCATGGTTTTGTGATTTTTGGCTTTCGGTATTCCACATCATAACATCATGTGGGGCACTGGGACTTGAACTGTTAATGCTCAAGTCCTGGGTACCTGCCCAGAAGAGAACTACATTCCCCAGGGGACCTTGCGGTCAGGGAGAGGAGTGTCATGGTTCTATGTTTTTTTTTGTTTATTTTTTTTTTTTTTGGGTTTCAGTATTCCACATCAAAATATCAGGTAGTGTACAGGGCATTAAAGTGTCACTGCCCCAATTCCAAGTACCTATCCCTGTACATTACAGCAGTCACGGGATCTGGCCCTTCTGGGTGGGGGGGCGCTCTCTTGCTGCCTTGCAGTGGGTGCTGGAGGGTGCTTTCCTAGCCGTTCCAAGCTTTTCAGGTTTGAATCGGTCCCGGGAACTCTCTCTCTCTCATCTTGTCTGATTTATTAATCTCAATTTCAATTAAATTGTATATATTGTGTTATCTTGTATTCCAATATTATAGTAAAATAAGTTTTCCTCCATAGATTGTTGCCGCTGCTCTTTTCCTCCCTTCCTTCCTGGGACTGGGGTGGGGGGGGAGGGCAGAGGCCTGTCGCCCCTGTCACGGACATACATTGATCTGGTCAACTCCATGACAGATTTCTGGCGCCCAACGTGGGGCAAGCTGCTTTTTAGCTTTTAGAACGAATCTCTTTTTCTCTTTGCTCTTAGAGAGCTTCGTTAGGGAGCATTATCAGTAGATCAGGTTTCTGTGCTGGAAAACCTGACCTTGAAAGATTAGGCGTACTGCCAGTGTTCTGGGATATTTGTAAACTTTGAGCACTACTTAGTCTGGGTCGTGCCTTTTTTTCTTTTTTTTTTCCCTCCTCTTGTTAGCTTCAATTCATTAACCCATTTTTAGCAAACACCAGTGATGAACCCACTCGTTATCGTGGGGGTGCTGGGTAAAGGATTTAAAGCAATGGTGTTAGTCACAACCTACTGGCCAATAATCCAGCTCATAATTACGTGTTGTGGAATTGCAACCATATATAGGTACCTAATGACACTGATGGAGACACCTATGTTTTACCTATTTGCAATGTGGTATGATTTGAACTTTGACATCTACATCCCAGAAGGAATGGCTAATTTCACAAACAACTACATCCCGGAAGGAATGGCTAATTTCACAAACAACTACATCCCAAATGGAATAGCTAATCTTACAAACAACACAATGTTCAGACCAGTCTCCAGGTTTTCTTCTCGGTTTGTCAAACGGTTTACGAATCTTGAATTAATACTCATATTGGTGTGCGTGTCTCTGATTGTATTCATAATTGTGAATAATAAGAGGAAGGAATCCCTTCCAAAACCAGAGAATGATGACTGGCAGGGAATATGGAGAGGTTTAGGAAAGGTCTTAGAAGCATGGGGACCTGCAGTGTCATGGGATTTTACTCTTGAACACCTGTGGGATCCTGAGAAACTAAGCCAGTATTTGAGTCAGGGACGATGCGGCTTACATAAATCTAAGGAGGTACAACTTATTTGGGGTTTGGCTTGTGCTTACCGTACCCTATATAATACCATTCTGGAGAGAGAGAGTTTCCGAGCTGAGGTTCAAGCCAAAGGGGAAAATCCCCAAGTCAAATCTAATCAATCAAAGGAGACACCAGTAACAATACCAGTTGCTCCTGTGGAGGGCAAGAAATGGAAACGAGTGTCTTCGCGTCTTGAACGATAAAGTGAAGAAGAGGAGGAGGAGGAGGAAGATCCAGGCGAGGGGCCCTCCTCAGAACCACCACCACCACGAAAGGCAAAAGGGAAAACTAGGTGACATGCAGAAGAGAGTGATGAAGAGGAAGTCTCTATTACTACTCGCCGGCCTCTAAAGATGACTGAAATCCAAGGTTCAAGAAAGGAGTTTACACGGCGCCTGAATGAAAGTATTGTTTCAGTGGGGCCCATAGCTTGTCTCTGGATGGTAATGAAGCTCGCCAACTAGGCGCCATTGCCAGAGATCCAGCTATTGATAGAGGAAATAGTCGGTGTTCAGATGAAGCTGCCTCTCTCTGGGAACGAGTGTTAATAGCCGTAAAGGAAAAGTATCCCTTCAAAAATGGCTTGAAGATTGCGATGAAAAAATGGGATACAGTTGAAAAGGGTATCCAGTATTTGAGGGAAATAGGCGTGGTGGAAATGCTGTATGACCCTGACTTTGTTCCTAACCACCCACAACAAAACCGCGACCCTGAAAAAGTGAGGACAACGCCTGAGATATGGCAGAAAATCGTGACAA
The DNA here is from genome assembly GCF_023343835.1 of Lagopus muta. NCBI lineage: Eukaryota > Metazoa > Chordata > Aves > Galliformes > Phasianidae > Lagopus > Lagopus muta. Next base: position 3,012,779 of record NC_064471.1, read on the forward strand.
CAGCACCGGACAAATATGCCGCGACAATAACGTCAGCATGTGACAGAAACCAAGAAAAACAGAGAACTCCCTTAGTTTATGAATTAATTGTTACAATCTAAAACTACGAACAATTGCTGTCCCCAATTCATGCTGCGGTTGCGTCCAAAAATGACGGAGCAAGCGTCTCAACTGATTAACCGTGACAAACCTGTAGCAGTATCAGAAACGCTTGATGAAGATCAGGATAATCAAATGAGTCTAGCGAAGGAGGTGAAGGAGATGATGAAATTTTTGCGAGCCCACCTAACTAAAGACGATGAACCTTCCTTCTCACGTGCACCATCAAAAAACTCAGCTGTTAGAGGCAAACGCTCTCCGGCTCAAGTAAGGGATAATACACCGCGAATTGCCTTATGGTATTACCTACGTGACCATGGAGAAGACATGAGGAAGGGGCACGGTCAACCTACTCCTGTACTACGAGCCCGGGTGAAAGAATTACAAGGCAGATCTACCACCAGTGCAGTTGCTCCAGTTACCACTGGTAATGAATAGAGGGGCCCTGCCCTCAGAAAAGGGGGGGAAAGGGATAATAGAGTATATTGGACTGTGTGGATTCGATGGCCTGGCACATCAGAACCACTGAAATATAAGGCACTGGTGGACACTGGTGCACAGTGCACTCTGATGCCCTCGAGTCATGAAGGGACAGAATCAATCCATATTTCTGGAGTGACCGGGGGCTCTCAAGAATTGACTGTGTAGGAGGCTGACATAAGCCTCACTGGTAAGGACTGGCAAAAACATCCTATTGTGACGGGCCCAGGGGCTCCATGTATACTAGGTATTGATTATCTCAGAAGGGGGCATTTCAAGGATCCTAAGGGGTATCGATGGGCCTTTGGAATAGCTGCTGTGGACACAGACAACATTAAGGAGCTGTCTGTTTTGCCTGGCCTGTCAGAAGATCCATCTGTTGTGGGGCTGCTGCGAGTAAAAGAGCAACAGGTACTGATTGCTAGAAAAACGGTGCACAGGCGGCAGTACCGCAAAAACAGGGATTCTTTGCTCCCCATTCATAAGTTAATTTATCAACTAGAGAGTCAGGGAGTGATCAGCAAAACTCACTCGCCTTTTAACAGCCCCATATGGCCAGTGCGTAAAGCCAGTGGAGAATGGAGGCTGACGGTGGACTACCGTGGCCTGAATGAAGTCACACCCCCACTGAGTGCTGCTGTGCCGGACATGTTAGAACTCCAGTATGAACTGGAGTCAAAAACGGCCAAATGGTATGCCACCATTGACATTGCTAACACCTTCTTTTCCATTCCTTTGGACAAAGAATGTAAGGCACAGTTTGCTTTCACCTGGAGGGGCATTCAGTATACCTGGAACCGTTTGCCCCAGGGGTGGAAACACAGCCCGACCATTTGCCATGGGTTGATCCAAACTGTACTGGAACAGGGCAGTGCTCCTGAGCACCTGCAGTACATTGATGACATCATTGTGTGGGGCGATACAGCAGAAGAAGTCTTCGCAAAAGGAGAGCGAATGATCCAAATTCTTCTGAGTGCTGGTTTTGCTATTAAGCTAAGCAAAGTGAAAGGACCTGCCCAGGAGATTCAGTTCCTAGGCATAAAGTGGCAAGATGGCTGTCGTCACATCCCGACAGATGTGATCGACAAAATCACTACTATGTCTCCACCCACTAGCAAAAGAGAGACACAATCTTTTCTGGGTGCAGTGGGCTTTTGGAGAATGCATGTTCCAAACTACAGCCTCATTGTAAGCCCACTTTATTATGTGATGCGAATGAGAAATGAGTTTACATGGGGCCCTTAGCAGCAGCAGGCTTTTGAACAGATTAAACAGGAGATAGCCCGTGCCGTGGCCCTAGGGCCAGTACGGACAGGACAGGGTATAAAGAACATCCTCTATACTGCTGCTGGAGAGAACGGTCCCACTTGGAGTTTGTGGCAAAGAGCCTCGGGAGAGACCTGAGGCTGACCTCTGGGATTCTGGAGTCGGGCATACAGAGGGTCTGAAGAGCACTACACTCCAACTGAGAAGGAGATCTTAGCCGCTTATGAAGGGGTTCGGGCTGCTTCCGAAGTAGTCGGTACTGAAACACAGCTCCTTGTGGCACCTCGACTGCCAGTGCTGAACTGGATGTTTAAAGGAAAGGTTCCCTCCACCCATCATGCTACTGATGCCACTTGGAGTAAGTGGATTGCACTGATTACACAACGAGCACGGATGGGGAACCTCAGCCATCCAGGAATCCTAGAGGTCATCATGGACTGGCCTGAAGGTAAAAAGTTTGGAACACCACCAGGAGAAGAAGTATCACGTGCTAAATAAGCCCCACCATACAATGAACTATCAGAGAATGAAAAGAAATATGCCCTGTTCACAGATGGATCGTGTCGTATTGTGGGAAAGCATCGCAGATGGAAAGCTGCTGTGTGGAGCCCCACACGACAAGTTGCAGAGGCCACTGAAGGGAAAGGCGAATCAAGCCAATTTGCAGAGGTAAAGGCTATCCAACTGGCCTTAGATGTCGCTGAACGGGAGAGGTGGCCAATGCTCTATCTTTACACTGACTCATGGATGGTAGCAAATGCCTTATGGGGGTGGTTACAGCAGTGGGAGCAAAATAACTGTCAAAGAAGGGGTAAACCTATTTGGGCTGCTGAACCGTGGAAAGACATTGCTGCCCGAATAACGAATATGGTTGTGAAGGTGCGCCATGTAGATGCTCATGTGCCCAAGAGTCGGGCTACTGAAGAACAGCTAAACAACCATCAGGTAGACCGAGCAGCCAGAATTGAGGTGGCTCAAATAGACCTGGACTGGCAGAACAAGGGTGAATTATTTCTAGCTCGGTGGGCCCATGCGACCTCAGGCCATCAAGGGAGAGATGCAACATACAAATGGGCTATAGACCAAGGGGTGGACTTAACTATGGATGCCATTGCACAGGTTATTCATAACTGTGAAACATGTGCCATCATCAAACAAGCCAAGAGGATGAAACCTCTCTGGAATGAAGGGCGATGGCAAAAGTACAAATATGGGGAGGCATGGCAGGTTAATTATATCACCTTGCCACGATCTCGCAATGGTAAGCATTATGTGCTTACTATGGTAGAGGCAACCACTGGGTGGCTGGAAACATATGCAGTACCCCATGCTACCACCCGAAACACCATACTGGGTCTCGAGAAACAAGTCCTGTGGCGACATGGCACCTCAGAAAGAATTGAGTCAGTGTATGGGTACTGCTGAGTCATGGCCTGAACCTCTGATTAATCACCTGAGGTGAGCCTTGAGTCAGCCAGAGGAGCACAGGTGAAGGCAATTCACCTGTGCTGCCGGAAGGGGGGGAGCCAGGCTCCACCCCTCCTGGACCTATTTAAGAGCTGGCTACCAGAGGGGAAGGATCTTTTCTGGTGATCCTCTCTTTTGGTGTCCTTTGGTGAGCTTAATCCTTGGGTAAGTTCTTCCACTTATTATCTTTTTGTGATGTTTGTTTGCTTTGCCGTACTCTCTTGATTTTGTTGCAATTATAGCATCTTGATATATATTGATTATGCACAAGTATATTGTGATTATAACATCTTGGTTATGCAGTCAGGTAATGGGACTCATTTCAAAAATTCTTTTGTGAATCCTTGGGCTAACGATCATGCCATTGAGTGGATTTACTATATTCCCTATCATGCACCGGACTCTAGTAAAATTGAACGATACAATGGTTTTTTAAAAACTATGCGAAAAGCACTGGGTGGTGGAACGTTTAAGCTCTGGCAGAAGCATTTGGCAGAAGCCATCTGGTTAGTCAATACCAGAGGATCTATCAATTGTGATGGTCCTAACCAATCCAGTTCCCTACATACCATAGAGGGAGATAAAGTCCCTGTTGTACATGTTAAGAACATGTTAGGAAAGGCAGTTTGGGTTCTTCCAGCTTCTGGAAAGGGCAAACCTCTCCGTGGTACAGTTTTTGCCCAGGGACCAGGATCCACTTGGTGGGTGATGCAGAAGAATGGGGATGTCCAATGTGTACCACAAGGAAACTTGATGCTGGGGGGGTGCATTTACTAATTCTATGTATATAGCCTTGTGTGTGTAATGCATTTTAATCATTTTTTTGTTTGTTTGTATATATGTATTTATATTTTAAGCATGATGTAACGATGTAGAATAAGGGGTGGAATGTCATGGTTCTGTTTTTTTTTCGTTTGTTTGTTTTTGTTTTTTCTTTTTTGGGTTTCAGTATTCCACATCAAAACATTATGTTGTGTACAGGGCATTTAAGTGTCACTGCCCCTGTTCCAAGTACCTATCCTTGTACGTTACAGCAGTCACGGGATCTGGCCCTTCCGGGTGGGGGGGGCGTTCTCTTGCTGCCTGGCAGTGGGTGCTGGAGGGTGCTTTCTTAGCCGTTCCAAGCTTTTCAGGTTTGAATTGGTCCCGGGAACTCTCTCTCTCTCATCTTGTCTGATTTATTAATTTCATTTTCAATTAAATTGTATATATTTTGTCATCTTGTATTCCAATATTATAGTAAAATAAGTTTTCCTCCATAGATTGTTGCCGCTGCTCTTTTCCTCCCTTCCTTCCTGGGACTGGGGTGGGGGGGGGAGGGCAGAGGCCTGTCGCCCCTGTCACGGACATAGATTGATCTGGTCTACTCCGTGATAAGGAGGTTTATCTCCTGGCCAGGTCACCTGATGTGCTCTTTCTCGCCTGCCCTTCGTCGTGGGGACTGCTCCAGTCTCCCTGCTGCTCGACTGGACTGTGCTTCTTATCTCTGCGTTGTGGTGAGGCCTATCCACCCTTTCAGACATTCTCTCTCACATTATATTTGATTTATTAGCTTCAATTCTGATTATATTGTATTATAGTGTGTTATCTTGCATTCTGATAATATACTTAGTAAATTATTTTGTTTCTCTTCAGATCGGTGCTGCTGTTTTTAATTATTTTGGGGTCCCCTGTTTTTTTTTTTTTTTTTCCAGAGGCGCGGATCTGCGGATCCTTCCGCCCCACTCGTCACGGAACCGGGCTGAACCAGCCCGTAAACCGTTGACACTGGGATGAACAGAAAGGCAAAAGAAAGACATCCCGTGATCTGCAAAGTTTTATCTTTCCCTCTGAATGGAAAATGGAAACAGAATAACACAAAGTCCTCTGGGCTGTGTAGTATGTAGTTGTCTTCTGAGAACCAGGTACCTAGAAACATTGGCAGTCCATGGAGCTGGAGCATTAACTTCCCAGTGCACTACATGATGTTATGATGTGGTATACTGATAACAAAAAATCATAAAACCATGACACATAATTAATGAATCACCTAAGATACTGATTTTAACAAAGTAATTACTAAAATAATTGCTAAAAATTACTAAAATAGTCAATTCACTGAATAGGTGAGGATTGATAGAAACTTTATCACCATCCTATTGTTTAGGAACCCAGATACTTGTTTTCAAGACAAAAATATGAGCCTTTCAACACAGTTTCAATGGGTAGGGTTATGGAGAAATCTCTTCTAAGTGAAAACAAAAATTTTCTTCATTCACTGAAATATTGAGAAATACTTGCCACTCTAGTGTAGATTCCCTTGCACCTAGAGACGATTGCTAAAATTTATGTCATTCACTTGTACAACCACTAAAGTGGTGTCTGGTTGCCTGAGCTATGCCGTTCCATGCAAACAAGTGATCCCCACACCTCTTCCTCCAAAACCAATCCAGAGGATAAGGATGTTTTTGAGGATATTTAAAAAAACATTTTGCAACTCATTACCTGCAAACAGTACTTACATGTATGTAAATGAAAACTTCTCCTTCCTAATACAAGGAAGTCCAAAATTAAATGGAAAACAGCTCATATGAATCATGTAGAAATTCAAAACTATGTACGTACATCTGATGGGTTGTACACAGACTGACAAGAATTTTCAGAATAATCCAAAAACAGTTTCCTTGGATGTCTTACAGATGCTTCAGGAATAATTTAAGCATAATGAATAGCATATTGAGAAAGGGATCAACATAGCATACGTGCATTTTAGAATAAAAATTTGCAAGTGTCATTGTGGAAGAGTCCAAAATGAACTTTTAAAACATTTATTTTAAATACATGAAATATGAAAATACTATGAATTTTGGTATATAACAATAACAGTTTAATATTTAGTCAAGGAACCATGAAATCTAAAAGCTCACTACTTACATTATGAACTCATTCATTATGATGCAGTGCTTTAATAATAATATGATATTCTCTGAGGGATATAAAAATGCTTGTATGGTTACATTGTGCCTCTTCAGTGAGTGGGAGTAAGCTGATACAAGACTTGTCTTGAGCTCTTGCTCTATTGCGTGAGACTAGAGTGTTGGGTACATGAACAAAACGCATTAGGTGTTTGAATTTAACTCAATACCGTTCTGGGGCTTAGAATTAAAATGCGTTAGCTTTATAGTAAAGATCCATTGAATTGATCCATTCATTAACACTGCATTAAGCAGTTTAACTAGCACCAGATGAGTCAGACTCCAATACAAACATTTTTGTCACGAGCCACAAAGACATGCAAGAACTTCTTCAGTGCTACAAGATATTTCATGTTATAGTTAATGTTTAGCACAACCTAATTATTCCACACTAACTGTATTTTCACCAGTAACATCACAACAAGGCAAATCATAAGTTCAGACTCAGATTTTAAAATTGTAAAGAGCTTTTTAATGGCCACACCTCACAAAAATACTTATGTTGAATATTGCACATGACTACCATTGTTAGTCACTGATATAAGCAAGAGAACCTCAAAACCATACAAAAGGACACGAATCATGCTGCAATTTTACAGTTAAGATGGAAGATTAAAAATAACCATCTCATTTTAATTTAGACTGTGGAAGTGTCCATGTTTTCTTAAAAAGTACAATATGGTAAATGTTAATTCTAAAAGCTTGACAATATTCCTTCATTATTGAAGCTACAACAACAAGGTTCCATGAACAGAACTTGTATGCAAAGAGAAAAAGCAGGAAGAATATAAAAAAACAATAATTGTTATAGTCATGCATATAAAAATCTATAGCCATACAGTGAAAAAATACTACAAAGCTATATCAAAACAAAGGATAAAAAATTCTGTTATTGGATCAATTATTGCACTGTAGCACTTTTTTCCCCTTGCATTTCTTTTTCCCCTCACTTTTTATTTTTTAATGTAAAAAACCCTCGTCTTAGTACATGCCATTGCTAGTAACGTGATTTATGTGGGTAAACTCGTAACTGCTATTCAGTGTCATGGTTTTATGATTTTTGTTATCAGTATTCCACATCATAACATCATTTAGAGCACCAGGAGTTAAAGAGTTAATGCTCCAGTTTTGTGGATTGCCAATTTTCCTGGTACCTGGTTCTCAGAAGAGAAGAACTACATACCCCATAGAACTTTGCATTTCTGTTTTCTGATCAGAGGAAAAGATAAAACTGCTCACAAGTCACAAGACTGCGCTCTTTTTGCTGCTTGTCTTGGCAGTGTGTGCTCCCTAGCCATTTTGCTTTCAGCTTTAGAGTAAGGCCTTCGGTTTTGGACACTCTCATTTTATTTATTAGCCTCAATTCCAATTATATTGTATTATATTGTGTTATCTTGCATTCCAATATCATATTTAGTAAATTAACTTTCCTCCTCAGATCATTGCTGCTGTTCTGTTTTTTAGGCCCATCACCTATCTCCCTACCCATCCCCCTTTTCCCCTTTCCTGGGGTGCGGGTCCATGGGTCCCCCATTAGTCACAGAACAGGGCTGAACCAGCCCATAAACTATTGACATCCCCCCCACACACACACTTTTTTTTTTTTTTGAGCCAGTGAGCCTGCTGTCACAGACACAGATAGATATAGAGATAACTCCATGATAGTTATTGGTAGGGAACGCAGGCAATATGAACTGAATTGGAACTTTTAAATGTTAGCAGAAAAGAAAAAAAGGATTTCTTAAAAGTCAGAGAGCTGCAGAGTGCTGTAGCTAGCTTTGACCTGCATACATTAGTTCATAGGTCAGGTGGTCTGCCAGACTCTGGACGCTGTACATATATGTACTATATATATATATATATATATATATATATATATATATATAAAACCTATTAAGGGCACTGCTGAAGACATCTGCCTGGTACCTATACACAATGTTGTATGATTTGAATATTGACAGTTACATCTAGTCTCTTCCAAAACCAGAGAATGCTGAATGGCAGGGAATATGGAGAGGTTTAGGAAAAATATTAGAAGCAAGGGGACCCCTGGTGTCATGGGATTTCACTCTTGAACACCTGGGGGATCCTGAGAAACTAAGCAAGTATTTAAGTCAGGGATGGTGTGGTTTAGGTAGATCTGAGAAGGCAGAACTTATTTGGGGCTTGGCTTGCACTTACCAAGCTCTATATAACACTATTCTGGAGAGGGAGAGAGTTTCCAAGCTAAGATTCAAGCCAAAAGGGGAAGTCTCCAAGTCAAACCTGATCAATCACAGGAGGCACCAGTACCCATGTCAGTTGCCCCTGTGGAAGGACAGACATGGAACAGAAAGAAGCAGCAGTGGAAGAAGTAGAGGAAGATCCAGGCAAAGGGCCCTCCCCAAAACCACCATCATCAAGAAAGACAATGGAAAAAAACTAGGAGAAGCAGAAAGGAGAGTGAGGAGGAGAAAGTCACTGTTACCACTATTCATCGACCTCTGAAAATGACTGAAATCCAAGGCTCGAGAAAGGAGTTCACACAGCACCTGAACATGACTTTTGTCACCTGGTTGCTTCACTGTTGGGATACTGGAGCCAATATCACGTTTCTAGATGGTAATGAAGCTCACCAACTAGAAAGCATTATCATGGTTTTATAATTTTTGTTATCGGTATTCTACATCATAACATCATGCAGCGCATTGGGAGTTCTGTGGACTGACAATTTTCCGAGTACCTGGTTTCCAGAAGAGAACTACATACTATACATCCCAGAGGACTTCGCGTTCAGAGGGAAAGATAAAACTGCTTGTAAGTCACAAAACAGGTCTCTTTTTTGCTGCTTGTCTCAGCAGTGCATGTTTCCCTAGCCTTCAGCTTTAGTGTAAGGCCTTCAGTTTTGGACACTCATTTTATTTGATTTATTAGCCTCAATTCCAATTATATTGTATTATATTGTGTTATCTCGCATTCTGATACCATATTTGATAAATTAACTTCCTTCCTCAGATCGTTGCCTGTTTTCTTTTTTAGGCCCATCTCCCATCCCCCTTTTCCCCTTTCCCTAGGTGTGGGTCCGTGAGTCCCCCCTGCCCCATTAGTCACAGAACCAGGCCAAACTGGCCCATAAACTGTTGACACCCCCCCCCCCCAAACACCCCTTTTATTTTTTTCAGGCTGGTAGTCCTGTGGGCCTGCTGTCCCCCTGTCACAGACACAGATAGATCTAGAGATAACTCCATGACAGTTTATTAATCTCAATTCCAATATAGTATATTGTATTATCTTGAATTCCAATATCTTATTTAGTAAATTGACTTTCTTCCTCAGATCATTGCTTCTGTTTTGTTTTTAGGCCCTTTCCCCTTTCTGCTTTCCTGGGGCATGGGTCCCCTTGCCCCATTATTCATAGAACTGGGCTAAACTTCCCACAATCTGTTAGTGCATCCCTCTTAACTCCCAAATGCAAATTCACCTCTCTCCTTCTTTTGCTATCCTTTCCAGTCGTAACAGGAAGCTGCGGGCTCTGCACCCCTCCCCCTCTGCCTGTCTCCCTTTGATCAAGCACTGACTGTTGTAGAGGCTTCTGATTGGTTGCATGCGCACTCAATCTTGTAAAAGGATATGTAGGTCGAGTCAATGGGTCTGAATACAGTGGCAGGGAGTGGGTCCTGAGACAATCGTCATCTTGTCTTTCTCCGTCGGGTGCAACCTGAGCAGACGCTGGCCAGACGCCACCTTCTCTTTCAGGTGCGATCAGGGCGAATAGCACTGGCCAGACGCTATCACCCGAGCGCCTGTAAGTTGCATCGCTTCCCTTTCCTTTTTTCTTTTTTTTACTGCCTCCCTAACTTTTGACCAATCCGTACCCAGATCTTTCCCGCAGTCCCCACCCCCCTGGGTGTAACTGCACTTGTTTTCCACCTCCTGAGAGGAGGCGGCAAGTGTCCCGTCCCAATTCACTTCTCCTCCTGCCCCCACAGGTGGTGTTAGATTACACAGAGAAGGATACAGCGGTTGTCATAGATACAGCGTGGGGGGGGGGGGGGGGCTTCAACGACCTTGGATTCCTGCACTTGAGCGGTGTTGTGAGATAAAGGATGCAGACAGTTGAACGCTGTCTTCTACTTGTTTGTCTGAAGCTGGAGCCGAGGAGGGAGCCGCGGGTGCGGACAAGGTGTTGGGCACCATAGTTGAGGGCATATTTGCGGTGTTCTCTTCCTCAGGGGACCTGCAAGAAAGCACGCTCCCCAGGCCATTTCTCCTGGTGTTAGTAGATTCCAACCCCATCATAACGCACACCGCCTCAGGAGTTTTTCCCTTCCCTTGCAGCTCTGAGAGCTCCGAGGAACAGCTCCCAAACTTTAAGCTCCGTGGCTTTTTGCTCCTCCATCGCACGCTGCGCAAGCGTGGAGGTAAACAAATCCCATCTAGTGGGGTCTAAAATGTCCTGAGGGGAGGGAAGATTCCACTCCTTTTGCAGGCGAGTAAGTACAGCGGCAATGTCCTTCTCGGAAGGAGCATTCTTGCCGAAACAGTCCTTACAAAATTGAAGGATTACCTTGATAACTTGCTCCATCAACAGCACAGCACTGATGTCCTGATCCACGAGCGACCTGCCATTACCACAGGCTATCTCCACTCCCGGACTTCCGCGGCAGCCAGCTGCCGCAGGCCCTTAGGCGAATGTACTGCAATTACCGCGGTCTTCCGCGGCCAGCCTGCAATTACCCCACAGCGCTGGAAATTCCGCAGGGTTGCAGAAGATGTTAAATGCAAGTGGGCTCTTCACACGCGAGTGGGATCCTCACACGGGGCACCATTTGTCGCATTGCCTCCTGTTGGAAATATCCAAGTAATTTTTGTCAGGACGGTATCTCTGCTAAAAGCAATGGCTCAGTCCCTAGCAATGCCACCCAGTTGGTAAGCTTCTCTACTATCTAGCCACACACTGTTGGCCCCATTGTCCCAGCATCCAAGTAACCAGGTGACAATAGGCTCATTTGGGTGACATGAGAAGTCTTTTCTCAGACTTCGAATTTCATTCATTTTCAGAGATCGATCAACAAAGGTAACGATATCTTGCTCACCTCTTCCTCTTTCAGGACTTCTTGTTGCCCTCGTAGGCGTTGGTGACCGTGGTCTTACTGAGGGCCCCTCCCCTGGACTCAGAGGTGCTTCTCTTAGACTTCGGAGCCACTCCTCTGGACCTCTTTCCTCCTCTTTCTTCTGTTCTAACTGAGTCGAGATTCATTTCGTTTTCTGTCCTCTTACAGGGGCAACTGACGTCAATTGTGGTGCCTCCTGTGGTTGATCAGGTTGGTCAGTTCCAATGCTCTCATCCTCCAGCTCAGCTTGGAGCCTGTCTTGTTCGATTATGACTGTATCTAGCTTAGATTGGAGGGTGTCTTGTTGAGATTGAAGATTGTCGAGTTTGGATTGCAAGGAGTCTCTCTGAATTCGGAGGGCATCTCTCTCAGATCGGAGGTTTTTTCTCTGGAGCAGGAGACTCTCTCACTCATTTTGAACTGTTTCCCTGAGACTCTCCCTTTCAATTTCACAAGCTCTCTCTCTCTCCAGGATAGTATTGAATAGGGCCCGATAAGCATTAGCCAGGCCCCAAATCATTTGTGCCTCCTCAGAACTGCCCAAGCCGCAACATTCCTGCCTCAAATAGCTGTTTAGACTCTCGGGGTCTTTCAGGTGTTCTGAAGTGCAATTCCATGACACTGAAGATTTCCATTTGTCTAAGGTCTCTCCCAGACCTCTCCACACTCCCTGCCACTCAGTATTCTCCGGTTTTGGGGAGGAATTCCTCAAAATATAATAAATACTAATACTGAGTGAAACAATGAGCAATACTTTCAGGGAGATTAACAATGAAACTAGGTGATCAATCAAAAACTGCATAACAGGTTGAAAGGAGAGACTGGAAACCTTAAAAATCCCCAGTCCTGTAAAATTAACAGCGGTCTCCGGAATTGTATGCCACATTGTATGAACATGCCAGGTCCATATTTTCACCCATGTTTTCAATTGATTGTATATGCCTACTGCTCCATAGAGCAAGGTGGCAACCTTAATTAATGCCCAGTATGTTTTGAGCATTAGGAAAGAAGAAGCAGTAGCATGCAGCCCCTTAAAAGGCAGTTTCTCAACAGAAAGCAATTTTTTTTTTTTTTTTTTTTTTTTTTTTTTTTTTTTTTTTTTTTTTTTTTTTTTTTTACAGAGGCAAGATAGTAAAGCTCAGAGTTTACAAATATCCTAGGATATTGGCAGTCCGCCTGGAGTTTTCAAGGTCACATTTTCAGAGAGTAGCGGTGAGACAGATAAGCTTTCCCAATGAAGCTCTCCTAGAGCAGAGAGAGAGATTTGTTCTAAACAGCTAGAAAGCAACTGTTGCCCGCATTCTCCACCAAATAATGTCAACGGTTTACGGGCTGGTTCGGCCCGGTTCCGTGACCAGTAGGGCGGAGGGATCTGCGGATCCGCGCCTCAGGGAAAGGGGAAACAGGGGACCCCAAAATACTTGAAAAAAACAGCAATAATCTGAGGTGGAACAAATTATTTACTAAATATAGTATTAGCAAAAAACACAATGAGAGAGAGAGAGTCTGTCTGGATGGTAGATAGACCTCACCACAATGCTGAGGTGAGAAGTGCAGTGTGATGGAGTTGACCAGATCAATCTATGTCCGTGACAGGGGCGACAGGCCTCTGCCCTTCCCCCCCACCCCACTCCCACAAAAATGGGAAGGAAGGAAGGGAGGAAAAGAACAGCGGCAACAATCTATGGAGGAAAACTTATTTTACTATAATATTGGAATACAAGATAACACAATATGTACAATTTAATTGAAATTGAGATTAATAAATTAGACAAGATGAGAGAGAGAGAGAGTTCCCGGGACCGATTTAAACCTGAAAAGCTTGAAACGGCTAGGAAAGCACCCTCCAGCACCCACTGCAAGGCAGCAAAAAGAAGCGCCCCCCCCCACCTGGAAGGGCCAGATCCCGTGACTGCTGTAATGTACAGGGATAGGTACTTGGAATTGGGCAGTGACACTTTAATGCCCCGTACACTACATGATGTTTTGATGTGGAATACTGAAATCCAAAAACAAAAACAAAAGCATAGAACCATGACATTCCACCCCTTATTCTACATCGTTACATCATGCTTAATATATATATATATGTGGAGAGCATTGCTGAGAGCTGGCTTGCAGAAAAGGGTCATGTTGACACAACCCCGCTGATAAGACTGAAATAACTAGGCATAAACACGAGCCTGCTAACCTATCATCATCAAGGACAGCAGGATTATGAGGAACCAACATGAAGGAATAACAGGATGCAGAACTGGGGGTGCTGACCGTGGGAATGCAGCTGCGGTTGTTATTAGCTATCTGTGCGCCGACCTATCAGGAGCTCGCCTTTTGCAATATGTATTAGCCTCATTATACGCTGTAATAAATAACGCTGCCTTCTGATTAAAGTTTGAGAATGCTTGATCAAGCCCTTGGTCGTATCTTTTCTCCCGCCGGTTGCGACAAATGGTGACCCCGACGTGATCACTGCTGGCAGGATCATCGGAACACCACGGTCGACAGCGTCTTGGTTCCAGTCCTTTCTGCAGCGGGGACGTCGAAAGCACTGCTATCCAGGGAAGGAGTGCTGCGCCCTAGGTGACCTCATCGGAGAGCCTAGCCGATACGAGCTGCCGGACCCTGTGAGGCTGCAACTGGCAAAAGGTTAGAATGGACAGGCAAGCAGCTTATATGCTCTTTACATGCTTCTTAGAGAAGCGAGGGATAAAAGATATAGATCTAAAAAAGGAGCTCCCTGGGCTCTTGCAATACAGACAGGAGAAAGGGTTTTTTGTGAACCCTCATTCTGTTCACGAATTATCTGAGTGGAGGAGGTTTGGGGACCATCTATGGGAAGCCACCCTGGACGGAGATAAGGTAGCCAAGAAATTAGGTAGATTGTGGCGGCCGGTACATAACGCGCTCCTGCAGAGCCGAGCAGAGAAAAGAGCCGCGCAAGAAATTGTGTCGGCACACCAGCGAAATGAGAGGTATGAGTGGCCGTCGCCCATTCCCCCAGACGTTAATGTTATTACTATTCCTACTCCTGGCTCCGGCGGAGCTCATGCTATCGATCATTCAGCTCCCCCTCCAGGAGCGGAGCCACCCTCCCAGCCAGATCTCAGGGAGCCAGTACAGTCGGCAGAGCCTATTCCGGGAGCAGGGGGTGAGCTGACTGGGGCTCTTTCAAAACAGCGTAGAGAGGCATGGGCAAATTTGGCGTGCCAATGTGTGCAGGAGGGGGATGCTGAAGGGGCGAATGCTGTGCAAGAATTGGCATTCCCTGTAGTGTATACGCCATTAGCGGCCGGGGGAATACAGGCAACGATTCAAAATCTTGATTGGAAGCTTTTGTCTCAACTCAGAGCTACAGTTAGTCAGTATGGCATAACAGGGGAGCCAACGAAACAGATGTTGGATTTCATTTGGGGGTCCCAAGTACTATTGCCCACAGACATTAGGGGCATAGCCAGGTTGATATTAACCCAACATCAGCGATTGCTATTTAATGCGCACTGGCATGATGAAGCCCAAAGAAGTGTGCTGGTTCAGCGCCAGCCAGGAGATCCTCTTTTCCAGATTACCCTGGATGAGATTCTGGGTTTAGGCAATTTTATTAGAATCGAGGCTCAGGCGATGTTAGGACCTGACAAATTACGTGAGTCTATGAATTGTGCAAGGTCTGCCCTGCGTCATATTAGGGCACCTGGGGGTATCCCCACTTACATGGGTATTCAGCAGAAAAGGGATGAGGCTTTTGGATCATTTATTGACAGGGTAGCTGCAGCTATTGATGCTGCGGGGGTGCCTGACTATATGAAGGGCGCCATGTTAAAACAATGTGCTCTGCAGAATTGCAACTCTGCCACTAAATCAATTCTGAATAATCTTAGCAGTGGGTGGACCATTGAGGAAGCTTTAGAAAAAATGGCAAATATACCCTCTGGACCACAGGCTTTCTTAGTCCAGGCTATAAAAGACCTAGGCGAAGGTATGAAAGCACAGGCTCAAGCCTGTCAGAGTCAGGTACTGGCTGCACTTGCGCCCTTACAGGGTCCCGGCTCTAGTGGTCTAATAGATCAAGGCCCCCGCCGTCTGAGATGCTGCCATCCAGGAAACTCCCAGACCAGTGCGAGAAGGGACCGCCGCGCAAGGACACAAATTGCGACCACCTCTGCTCAACCGGAACTACAGGACCAGTCCTACAACCTGCAACACGGGGAAGCCTCGGCCTGGACCTGGCAGCCGCAGTAACTGTCACGCTATCTTCAGACCGACCCACCCGCATCTCCACCGGGGTCAAGGGCCCACTCGTTATTGGAGGCCAACCTATGGGAGGACTAATTTTGGGAAGATCCTCTGCGTCTATGTTGGGATTATTTATCATACCAGGTGTGATTGATGCAAATTACCAAGGAGAGATTTATGTGATGGCATACACGCCTTGGCCTCCAATTACGGTTCAACAGGGTCAACGTTTCGCTCAAATCGTTCCCCTCCAGCAGCAAACGGTTGGAATCACCCCTCGAGAGATTCGACCAAGAGGCAGCGGTGGCTTTGGCTCCTCCGATAAGTTGGTTTTGCTTTCAGTGGGACTAGGCCAGCGACCCAAGCAGCACATCACCATATTATACAAAGAGGAAAAGATCTCTCTCTCGGCGCTATTAGACACAGGCGCCGACTCTAGCATCATCAGTTCATCTGCTTATCCCGAGCACTGGCCATGCTACAAAGCCTCAGGTACAGTCACCGGTGTGGGAGGCATGATAATTGCTCGACAGACACCCCTACTGACTGTTAATATCGATGACTACAGCCTCTCACTGAAGATGTCAATTCTGTCACTCCCACTTGGTGTAGCCTGTCTGCTAGGAAGAAACGTACTCTCCCAGCTGGGGTTTCGACTAACAAATGACAAGAAGGGTTTTTAGTAGGGGCCATTGCTTTGGTTTTCCCGATCCAAATAAGATGGTTAGAGGACTCTCCGATTTGGGTTAAGCAATGGCCCCTGAAAAGGGAAAACCTAATCCAGGCACACAAGTTAGTTCAGGAACAGCTAGAACTTGGCCATTTAAGACCATCTACCAGCCCATGGAACACCCCCATCTTCGTCATAAAAAAGAAATCCGGAAAGTTCAGACTGTTACATGATCTCAGAGCAGTTAACAATCAAATGGAAGGGATGGGGCCGCTACAACCTGGTCTCCCGAATCCTAGTATGATACCTCATAACTGGGACCTTCTCATTATTGATCTGAAAGACTGTTTTTTCACCATTAGCCTACATGAAAAGGACATTAAACGCTTTGCTTTCAAAAAAAATAAAAATAAAATAAAAAAATAAAAAAAAAAAAGAAAAAAGAAAAAAAAAAAGAAAAAGAAAAAGAAAAAAAAAAAGAAAAGAAAAAAAGGCAAAAAAAAAAAGAAAAAAAAAAGAAAAAAGAAAAAAGAAAAAAAAAAAATTTTTTTTTGAGGGGTGGGCCTTGTACCTTAGGTCGATTGTCACTGTTAGCCCCCACTACGTCAATGGTATTACAACACCGTCAGCCTAGAAGGCACAAGCAAATGGCTCATGCCTTCACTAAAGAATGCGACTCAAACACTGACTTTTGGAATTTTGAATAGAGGTTCTTTTCTTCTCTATTAGCTCCTGGGGTAGCCAGCACCAAAGCTCTATCTACCCTTAACAAACTGGGCTGCTGGCTCGCTAAGCAAACTAATGCTACATCACTTGCTATTAGTAATCTTTTATTAGATGTAGACTCGGTCCGCCATGCCACTTTGCAAAATTGTGCCGCAATTGATTTTCTGCTACTTGTGCATGGGCATGGGTGTGAGGATCTCAAAGGTATGTGCTGTATGAACTTGTCTGATCACTCGCAATCTATTCATAAGCAACTATCTGTTTTACAAGGGCTAACTTCTAGCTTGCGAGTAGAAGAGGGTCTGGGGCTAGATCAGTGGCTGAAAAGTCTTGGTTTAGGCCCCTGGGTGTGCGACATAATTAAATATTTGTTGGTCCTCCTGGGATTTGTGTTATTGGTTATGATATTTGTGCCTTGCTGTCTTACCTGTCTGCAAAGCTTAATTACTCGCATTACATCTAGAGCCTTTTCTGCCAATCTGCTAGCCTTAAAAGAAAAAGGGGGAATTGTGGAGAGCATTGCTGAGAGCTGGCTTGCAGAAAAGGGTCATGTTGACACAACCCCGCTGATAAGACTGAAATAACTAGGCATAAACACGAGCCTGCTAACCTATCATCATCAAGGACAGCAGGATTATGAGGAACCAACATGAAGGAATAACAGGATGCAGAACTGGGGGTGCTGACCGTGGGAATGCAGCTGCGGTTGTTATTAGCTATCTGTGCGCCGACCTATCAGGAGCTCGCCTTTTGCAATATGTATTAGCCTCATTATACGCTGTAATAAATAACGCTGCCTTCTGATTAAAGTTTGAGAACGCTTGATCAAGCCCTTGGTCGTATCTTTTCTCCCGCCGGTTGCGACATATATACATATATACAAACAAACAAAAAATGATTAAATGCACACATGGCTATATACATATACATAGAATTAGTAACTGCACTCCCCCGGCATCAAGTTTCCTTGTGGTACACATTGGACATCCCCATTCTTCTGCATTACCCACCAAGTGGATCCTGGTCCCTGGACAAAAACTGTACCACGGAGAGGTTTGCCCTTTCCAGAAGCTGGAAGAACCCAAACTGCCTTTCCTAACATGTTCTTTATATGTACAACGGGGACTTTATCTCCCTCTACGGTATGTAGGGAACTGGATTGGTTAGGACCATCACGATTAATAGATCCTCTGGTATTGACTAACCAGGTGGCTTCTGCCAAATGCTTCTCCCAGTGCTTAAATATTCCGCCACCCAGTGCTTTTAGCATTGGTTATAACAATCCATTGTATCGTTCAATTTTACCAGAGGCTGGTGCATGGTAGGGAATATGGTAAATCCACTCAATGCCATGATCTTTGGCCCAAGTATTTACAAGAGAATTTTAGAAATGAGTCCCATTATCTGACTCAATCCTTTCTGGGGTGCCATGTCGCCACAGGACTTGTTTCTCGAGACCCAGTATGGTGTTTCGGGCGGTAGCATGGGGTACTGCATATGTTTCAAGCCACCCAGTGGTTGCCTCCACAATAGTAAGCACATAATGCTTACCATTGCGAGATCGTGGCAAGGTGATATAATCAATCTGCCATGCCCAGCCCATTTGTATGTTGCATCTCTTCCTTGATGACCTGAGGTCTCATGGGCCCACCGAGCTAGAAATAATTCACCCTTGTTCTGCCAGTCCAGGTCTATTTGAGCCACCTTAATTTTGGCAGCTCAATCTACCTGATGGTTATTCTGCTGTTCTTCAGTAGCCCGACTCTTGGGCACATGAGTATCTACATGGCGCACCTTTACAACCATAGTCTTTGTTCGGGCAGCAATGTCTTTCCACAGTTCAGCAGCCCAAATAGGTTTACCCCTTCTTTGACAGTTGTTTTGCTCCCACTGCTGTAACCACCCCCATAAGGCATTTGCCACCATCCATGAGTCAGTGTAAAGATAGAGCATTGGCCACCTCTCCCGCTCAGCGACATCTAAGGCCAGCTGGACAGCCTTTACCTCTGCAAATTGGCTTGATTTGCCTTTCCCTTCAGTGGCTTCTGCAACTTGTCGTGTGGGGCTCCACACAGCAGATTTCCATCTGCAATGCTTTCCCACAATACGACACGATCCATCTGTGAACAGGGCATACTTCTTTTCATTCTCTGGTAATTCATTGTATGGTGGGGCTTCTTTAGCATGTGATACTTCTTCTGATAGCAATGTTCCAAACTTTTTACCTTCAGGCCAGTCCATGATGACCTCGAGGATTCCTGGACGGCTGAGGTTCCCCACCCGTGCTCGTTGTGTAATCAGTGCAATCCACTTACTCTAAGTGGCATCAGTAGCATGATGGGTGGAGGGAACCTTTCCTTTAAACATCCAGTTCAGCACTGGCAGTTGAGGTGCCAGAAGGAGCTGTGTTTCAGTACTGACTACTTCGGAAGCAGCCCGAACCCCTTCATAAGCGGCTAAGATCTCCTTCTCAGTTGGAGTGTAGTGCTCTTCAGACCCTCTGTATGCCCGACTCCAGAATCCCAGAGGTCGGCCTCGGGTCTCTCCCGAGGCTCTTTGCCACAAACTCCAAGTGGGACCATTCTCTCCAGCAGCAGTATAGAGGATGTTCTTTATACCCTGTCCCATCCGTACTGGCCCTAGAGCCACGGCACGGGCTATCTCCTGTTTAATCTGTTCAAAAGCCTGCTGCTGCTCAGGGCCCCATGTAAACTCATTTCTCATTCGCGTCACATAATAAAGGGGGCTTACAAGGAGGCTGTAGTTTGGAACATGCATTCTCCAAAAGCCCTCTGCACCCAGAAAAGATTGTGTCTCTCTTTTGCTAGTGGGTGGAGACATAGCAGTGATTTTGTCGATCACATCTGTCAGGATGTGACGACGGCCATCTTGCCACTTTATACCTAGGACCTGAATCTCCTGGGCAGGTCCTTTCACTTTGCTTCGCTTAATAGCAAAACCAGCACTCAGAAGAATTTGGATCATTCGCTCTCCTTTTGTGAAGACTTCTTCTGCTGTATCGCCCCACACAATGATGTCATCAATGTACTGCAGGTGATCAGGAGCACTGCCCTGTTCCAATACAGTTTGGATCAACCCATGGCAAATGGTCGGGCTGTGTTTCCACCCCTGGGGCAAACGGTTCCCGGTATACTGAATGCCCCTCCAGGTGAAAGCAAACTGTGGCTTACATTCTTTGGCCAAAGGGATGGAAAAGAAGGCATTAGCAATGTCAATGGTGGCATACCATTTGGCCGCTTTTGACTCCAGTTCATACTGGAGTTCTAACATGTCCGGCACAGCAGCACTCAGTGGGGGTGTGACTTCATTCAGGCCACGGTAGTCCACCGTCAGCCTCCATTCTCCACTGGATTTACGCACTGGCCATATGGGGCTGTTAAAAGGCGAGTGAGTTTTGCTGATCACTCCCTGGCTCTCTAGTTGACGAATCAACTTATGTATGTGGAGCAAAGAATCCCTGTTGGTGCGGTACTGCCGCCTGTGCACCATTTTTGTAGCAATCGGTACCTGTTGCTCTTTTACTCGCAGCAGCCCCACAACAGATGGATCTTCTGACAGGCCAGGCAAAACAGACAGCTGCTTAATGTAGTCTGCGTCCACAGCAGCTATTCCAAAGGCCCATCGATACCCCTTAGGATCCTTGAAATGCCCCCTTCTGAGATAATCAATACCTAGTATACATGGAGCCCCTGGGCCCGTCACAATAGGATGTTTCTGCCAGTCCTTACCAGTGAGGCTTATCTCAGCCTCCAACACAGTCAATTCTTGAGAGCCCCCGGTCACTCCAGAAATATGGATTGATTCTGTCCCTTCATGACTCGAGGGCATCAGAGTGCACTGTGCACCAGTGTCCACCAGGGCCTTATATTTCAGTGGTTCTGATGTGCCAGGCCATCGAATCCACACAGTCCAATATACTCTATTATCCCTTTCCCCCCCCTGACTGAGGGCAGGGCCCCTCTATTCATTACCTGTGGTAACTGGAGCAACTGCACTGGTGGTTGATCTGCTTTGTAATTCTTTCACCCGGGCTCGTAGTACAGGAGTAGGTTGACCGTGCCACTTCCCCATGTCTTCTCCATGGTCACGTAGGTAATACCATAAGGCAATTCGCGGTGTATTATTCCTTACTTGAGCCGGAGAGTGTTTGCTTCTAACAGCTGAGATCTTTGATGGTGCATGTGAGAAGGAAGGTTCATCGTCTTTAGTTAGGTGGGCTCGGATCATCTCCTTCATCTCCTTCATCTCCTTCATTAGACTCTTTTGATTATCCTGATCTTCATCAAGCGTCTCTGATACTGCTACAGGTTTGTCACGGTTAATCAGTTGAGACACTTGCTCCGTCATTCTTGATATTGTAGCAACGGCAGCATGAATTGGGGACAGCAATTGTTCGTAGTTCTGGAGCGTAAGAATTAATTCATAAACTAAGGGTGTTCTCTGTTCTTCTTGGTATCTGTCACACGCTGACGTTAGTGTAGCGGCATATTTGTCCGGCGCTGTTGTCACAATTTTCTGCCATATCTCAGGCGTTGTCCTCACCTTTTCAGGGTCACGGTTTTGGTGTGGTTGGTTAGGAACAAAGTCAGGGTCATACAGCATTTCCACCACGCCTATTTCCCTCAAATACTGGATAACCTTTTCAACTGTATCCCGTTTTTTCATCGCAATCTTCAAGCCATTTTTGAAGGGATACTTTTCCTTCACAGCTATTAACACTCGTTCCCAGAGGGAGGCAGCCTCATCTGAACATTGACTATTTCCTCTATCAATAGCTGGATCTCTGGCAAGGGCACCTAGTTGGCGAGCTTCATTACCATCCAGAGACAAGCTATGGGCCCCTGTCCCAACAGCGAACCAACCAGGAAACAAGACTTTCATTCGGGCGCTGTGTAAACTCCTTTCTTGAACCTTGGATTTCAGTCATCTTTAGAGGCCGGCGAGTAGTAATAGAGACTTCCTCTTCATCACTCTCTTCTGCATGTCTCTTAGTTTTCGCTTTTGCCTTTCGCGATGGTGGTGGTTCTGAGGAGGGCCCCTCGCCTGGATCTTCCTCCACCTCCTCCTCCTCTTTTTCTCTTTTTCGTTCAAGACGCGAAGGCACTCGTTTCCATTTCTTGCCCTCCACAGGAGCAACTGGTATTGTTACTGGTGTCTCCTGTGATTGATTAGATTTGACTTGGGGATTTTCCCTTTTGGCTTGAACCTCAGCTCGGAAACTCTCTCTCTCCAGAATGGTATTATATATGGCACGGTAAGCACAAGCCAAACCCCAAATAAGTTGTACCTCCTTAGATTTATGTAAGCCGCATAGTCCCTGACTCAAATACTGGCTTAGTTTCTCGGGATCCCACAGGTGTTCAAGAGTAAAATCCCATGATACTGCGGGTCCCCATGCTTCTAAAACCTTTCCTAAACCTCTCCATATTCCCTGCCAGTCATCATTCTCTAGTTTTGGAGGAGACTCCTTCCCCTTATTACGAATGAATTTGAATACATTCAGGAGAATTGATGACACGCACACCAACATGACTATTAATTCAGGATTCAAAAAACGTTTGACAAACCGAGAAGAAAACCCGGAGACTGGTCTGAACATCGTGTTGTTTGTAAAATTAGCTACTCCATTTGGGATGTAGTTGTTTGTGAAATCAGCCATTCCTTCTGGGATGTAGATGTCAAAGTTCAAATCATACCACATTGCAAGTAGGTAAAACATAGGTGTCTCCATCAGTGCCCTTAGATAGTTATATATGAATGCAATTCCACAACACACAAGTGTGAGATGGATTATTGGCCAGTAGGTTGTGACTAACACCATTGCTTTAAATCCTTTACCCAGCACCCCCACGATAACGAGTGGGTTCATCGCTGGTGCTTGCTAAAAAAGGGTTAATGAATTGAAGCTAACAAGAGGAGGAAAAAAAAAAGGAAAAAAGGCACTACCCAGACTAAGTAGTGCTCAAAGTTTACAAATATCCCAGAACACTGGCAATATGCCTAATCTTTCAAGGTCAAGTTTTCCAGCACAGAAACCTGATCTACTGATAATGCTCCCTAACGAAGCTCTCTAAGAGCAGAGAGAAAAAGAGATTCGTTCAAAAAGCTAAAAAGCAGTCGTGCCCCACGTTGGGCGCCAAAAATCTGTCACGGAGTTGACCAGATCAATCTATGTCCGTGACAGGGGCGACAGGTCTCTGCCCTTCCCCCCCACCCCAGTCCCACAAAAATGGGAAGGAAGGAAGGGAGGAAAAGAACAGCGGCAACAATCTATGGAGGAAAACTTATTTTACTATAATATTGGAATACAAGATAACACAATAGATACAATTTAATTGCAATTGAGATTAATAAATCAGACAAGATGAGAGAGAGAGAGAGTTCCCGGGACCGATTCAAACCTTAAAGGCTTGGATCGGCTAGGAAAGCACCCTCTAGCACCCACTGCAAGGCAGCAAAAAGAAGCGCCCCCCCCCCCACCCGGAAGGGCCAGATCCCGTGACTGCTGTAATGTACAGGGATAGGTACTTGGAATTGGGCAGTGACACTTTAATGCCCCGTACACTACATGATGTTTTGATGTGGAATACTGAAATCCAAAAACAAACAAAAAAACAAAAACGAAAACAAAAACATAGAACCAAGACATGCAGTCCAGTTGAGTGACTGAAGAAAAGCAGATGGCGAAGTGCAGATGGCGAAGCACAGACAGCAAAGCACAAACAGCGAAGAGCAGGCGAAGAAGAAGGATCAGGTGACCTTGCACAGAGTTATATCTCCTTGCTGACTGCAAAGCCTCCTGGGGAAATGTAGTTCTTCTTGGTCGGACGAACATTCGGTAGAAGTCATCCCCCCCCAGTGCATGACATGATGTTATGGTGTGGAATATTGATGACCAAAAATCATAAAACCATGACTCCTAGAAGAAGAGGTAAGGGGAAGCCTGGAAGGACTCAGGGAGAGTTCCACCCCCACAGGACCAAAAACAGCTGGGGAAGCAGGGTAAAGAGGTTTATTTTCTGATACCTCTGGGTGCCTCTTACTCTGTGCTACATCAAGAACTATTACCCGTAGATCATTTTTGTAATAGTTGTAGGAGCTACTGGCAAGAGAAGTTTACTTTTTTTTTTTTGGACCAATTAAATACAGGCTAGGAGAACAAGTAGGAATATATAAATTCTTGTACATGCCAGGTTCTCCAAAACCATTATTTGGGCATGACATGTTAGAATAGTTGAATGTAGAGATTAAATTCAGTAGAGACAATTGGAGCTACTTGTCAAGCAAGACCAATGGACTGAAAATTTTAAGTCTGGCTTTAACACAAACTGGGAAAAGCAATGCTGTACTCCCAGAAGTTACGTAAATCCTAAATCGGGTATACACAGGATTGCAGGCATCAGGGATGCCTGGCAGAGCCAAAAATGCAGCCCAATGAAAGTTGAGTTAAAGATGGGAGCCAGCCCAACCAGGGTAAAGCAATGCCCTTTGAGGATACAAGATTGTAGGAGGATAAAAGAAATAATAAATAACTTTTTGGATTTTGGATTACTAATTGGATAGGAATCCAAATACAACACCCCAATCTTGCAAATGAAAAATTGGATGGCAAGAGCTATAGTTTGGTACAAGATTTGAGGGCAATTAATAGAAATGTTGAAGATATGCAACCCAAGGTGTATATCTTTATTAACCAAGTTAAGGAATAAGTAGGTGGGGTTTACCGTTCTGGACTTGAAGTACACCTTTTTCAGCCTGGTTTTGCCAAAGAAAGTCTACAATTATTTGCCTTTGAATAGGAAAACTCAAATATGGAAAGAAGAAAAAAATAAAAAATTATAATAATAATAATTCAGTTAACCTGCACAGTGTTACCCAGGGTTGTGAGAACAGCCCAATGATTTTTGAGAACTGGTCAACTCGTGAGCCTGAGATTTGGGTTCACCATCTCACAGTGGAACTTTACTGAAGTACGTGGATGCTACAGTAACAAAGGACAGTGTACAATGGACTGTGAGCTTGCTGAATTTCTTGATTTAAATGGCTATCAAGTTTCTCAACAGAAAACACAACTGATTAAAGAGAAGGAAGCAATTTGCTGAACACCCAGAACACCAAGGCAGAGCTACCTCCAAGCCAGCAGTGTGCGACTGCATGGAGACTGTCTGTGCAAGTTGGTCAGACCTACAGGAGGAACCGTTGGACGATGCTGAGGAGTCCTGGATTCATTGACGGAAGCAGTTTTGTGAAGACAAGGAAACCGTAAGACAGGACGTGCAGTAACTGCTACTGACAAGGTAATTGAAGCAAAACCATTACCTGTGGGGACTTCCACTCAGAAGGCTGAAATAATTGCCTTGACAAGAACCTTAAATATATGGACAGGTGCTAAATATGCTTTTGGGGTGGTACCCACTCATGGTGCCGTCTGGAAAGAGCGAGGATTGCTTACACACAAGGAAAACAAATTCAGCATGATGTAAATCTACCAAAGAACATCATGGCTGTTATACATTGTAAAGGACATCAGAAGAGTGACACTGTACAGGAAACTGGAAATATGATGATGGATCAGGTGGCAAAACAGGCAGCTGAAGGAAAAGAAATTGGAGAACTGGCTTTAAGTCCAGACGGTAAACTTGAAATATCTGAACCTTAGTCAGAACCTATAAGGTATTCTAGAAAGGATAGGAATCTAATGATTGAAGGGAAGAAAGCAAGCTGACAGATGGGTGCATACCCAGATGGACACACTGTTGTGCCCATTAGTATTTTATAGAATTTGGTTCTAAGGGAACATAATAAAACATGGGGGGTACAGACACCAGAAAGTAACAATACAATCCTAGTACCAGGAACAGGGTACAAGCGGGGCTTGTTGGAAAGGGAACCTTCAAGGGCAACAATCGCAAATTGATTTATTTTTTTTGAACTGCCAGGAAAAAGGAGGGTTTTGATATGCTAGTTCTAACCAATACCCTCTCAGGGTGACCAGAAGCATTCCCTTGCAGGACCAATAGAGCCAAGGAAGTAACCAAGGTACTTTTGCAGGAGATTATTCCAAGGTTTGGGAGTCCTGCAACAATACCCTTCAACCAGGGAACTCATTTTATTGCAGAGATTGTCCAACAGGTCAGCAAGCATTGGGAATAAATTGGCAATTGCACATAGCACACAGACCACAGGCGAGTGGTCAGGAGGAAAAGATGAACTGACTAATTAAATCACAGGTTGTAAAACTGGGCCAGGAAGCTGGACTGTCCTGACCACAGTTGTTGCCTTTGGCTTTCCTTAGTACCAGAACAAAACCTAGAGCCAAAGAGGGGTTAAGTCCTTTCAAAATACTGTATAAAAGGCCTTATGTTGTACAAACGGGGATCTCTACCCAAGTAGGGAGCGAAATACTAACTGAGCATGTGATAAGTCTACAGGAATAGCTTTGAGAAAAAGAGAAACTGGTTCTAGGAACTAGAGCCCAAGGCCTTAATATGGCTCAATAATATGTATGTAACAAATCTCTTAAGATTCACCCCTGGAACCAAGGTGGGTAGGTCTGTTCCAGATGCTGCTAACATCCCACACAACAGTAAAAGCATTGTGGATACATCATACTAGAGTTAAGAAGGTCCCTAGAACACAATGAGAACTGAAATCAGCTGGACCCTTAAAATTGTGAATCCAAAGACAGAAATGTGGCCTTTTGTAATTGTTAGAAATGCTGATTTGATGAGTACAGCATCTGATGTAAATACTTATGTATCTCTTGTGACAAACATTATTGCATATCAGTATTGTTTGGTATGTGGGTGTCATGGTTTCGTGATTTTTGGTTTTCGGTATTCCACATCGTAACATCATGTGGGGCACTAGGACTTTAACTGTCAATGCTCAAGTCCTGGGTACCTGCCCGGAAGAGAAGAAGAACTACATTCCCCAGGGGACCTTGCACTCAGGGAGAGGAGATTTAACTCCTGGCAAGGTCACCTGATGTGCTCTTTCTAGCCTGCCCTTCGTCGTGGGCACTGCTCCCGTCTCCCTGCTGCTCAACTGGACTGCGCATCTCACCTCAGCGTTGTGGTGAGGCCTATCCACCTATCGGTCATTCTCTCTCTCATTATATTTGATTTATTAGCTTCAATTCTGATTATATTGTATGATAGTGTGTTATCTTGCTTCCGATAATATACTTAGTAAATTAGTTTGTTTCTCCTAAGATTGTTGCCGCTGATTTAATTATTTTGGGGTCCCCTGTTTCCTTTTTTTTCCAGAGGCGAGGATACACACATCCCTCCGCCCCCTTCGTCACTGAACCGGGCTGAACCAGCCCTTAAACCGTTGACATTCTTGGTGGAGAATGCGGGCAACGGTTGTTTTTTAGCTTTTTAGAATGAATCTCTCTCTGCTCTTGGAGAGCTTCATTGGTAAAGTTTATCTTTTTCACCGGCGCTCACTGAAAATTTGACCTTGAAAGTCTAGGCGGACTGCCAGTGTTCTGGGATATTTGTAAACTTTGAGCACTGCTATCTTCCTCCTGTAAAGACAGAAAAGAAAAATGATTCTGTTTTCTCTTTTAAACCTGTTTGCAGAGGGAGCTGCTAATTTCACAGAACTTGGGATTTTTAAACGGGTTCCCAGTCCCTCCTTTGAATCCTTTATGCAGTTTTTGAATGCTCACCTGATTGCATTGTTAATCTCCCTGAATTTACTGTTCATTATTTCAGTTAGTATTTGTATTTATTGTATTTTGAGGAAGCCTTCCCCAAAACCAGAGAATACTGAATGGCAGGGAGTGTGGAGAGGCTTGGGAGAGACCTTAGAGAGATGGACATCTTCGGTGTCATGGAACTTTACTCCTGAACACCTGAAAGACCCTGAAAGCTTAAGCATTTATTTGAGACAGGAATGTTGTGGCTCAGGCAGATCTGAGGAGGCACAAATGATTTGGGGCCTGGCTAATGCTTATCGGGCCTTATTCAATAGTATCCCAAAGAGGGAGAGAGTTTGTGAAATTGACAGAGAGTCTGAGAGCTGAGAGGGATATCCTCAAGTCTGAGAGAGATGCCCTCCAAATCGAGAGAGAATCCCTGCAATCCCAAAGAGAGTCTCCAGGCTGAGAAGGAGAGTCTTCTAGCCAGGAGAGAGAATCTCAAAACCTGGCAAGAGTGTCTCTGAGGTGAAAAATAAAGTCTCCAAGACAAAGGGGCGAATCTCCGAGCTGAGAGAAGGAATCTCCAATCTTGACAAGATGCCTTTAAATCCCAACAAGACACCCTCCAAACTGAGCTAGATACAGTCATAATTGAACGAGACAGAATCCAAGCAGAGCTAGAGGATGAGAGCATCAGAACTGACCAACCTGATCAACCACAGGAGGCACCACAATTGATGTCAGTCGCCCCAGTAAGAGGACGGAAAACGAAATGAATCTTGACTCAGTTAGAAGAGAAGAAAGAGGAGGAAAGAGGTCCAGAGGAGTGGCTCCGAAGTCTAAGAGAAGGTCCCCTGAGTCCAGGGGAGGAGCCCTCAGTAAGACCACAGTCACCAATGCCTACGAGGGCAACAAGAAGTCCTGAAAGAGGAAGAGGTGAGCAAGATATCGTTACCATTGTTGATCGATTTCTGAAAATGAATGAAATTCGAAGTCTGAGAAAAGACTTCTCACGTCAACCAAATGAGCCTATTGTCACCTGGTTACTTGGATGCTGGGACAATGGGGCCAACAGTGTGTGGCTAGATAGTAGAGAAGCTCGCCAACTGGGTGGCATTGCTAGGGACTCAGCCATTAACAGAGGCATTAGTACATGCCAGAACCAGGCCTTCACCCTCTGGAAGCGGATGTTGTTAGCTGTAAAAGAAAGATACCCCTTCAAAGACGATCTGATGCCTGAGAAAAAAGAAATGGGCTGATATGGAAGAAGGCATCCATTATTTGAGAGAATATGCTGTGGTGGAAATGCTACATAGCCCCGATTTCATTCCTGATGATCCAGACCAAGAGCATGATCCTGAGAGTGTCAGGTGTACACCAAACATGTGGTGTACATTCACAAAGACTGCACCAGAAAGGTACGCCAGTACATTTGCAGCTATGTATGGCAGAGGGGAAAGAAGACCCCTTATACATGAATTGGTTAATAAACTTCAAGACTTTGAGTTACATTTAAGCCGTCTACGAGCTTGTGTTCCAGCCATTGCAAAGGTACCTGAAACGCTGGACAGAATGGAGAACAAACAAGAAGATATCATACACAAACCATCCATTGTGCCTGATGCTGATGGATCCATGGTGGTGACAGATACATCCAATGAGGAACAGAATTCCCAAAACAACCTACTGGAGGGGCTGATCAACTCGGTTTCCTCCCAGCCGGTGTCATCCTATGTCTCAGCTATCAAAAGAAGACATCCTCCTGCTTGAACAAGTGACAACAGTAACACCACGTCACATTTTGCCTTGTGGCATTATCTACGTGACCATGGAGAAGATATGAATAAGTGGCATAAGCAACCTACTCCTGCACTTCAAGCACGGGTAAAAGAATTACAAGGCAAAACAACCACCAAGGTGAACTTCTCCAAAAAGGTGATTGCTCCAGTTGCTGCAGACAACGGAGGTAACAAATAGAGGGGCCCTGCCCTCAGCCAGGGGGGGGAAAGGGATAATAGAGTATATTGGACTGTGTGGATTAGATGGCCTGGCACATGAGAACCACAGAAATATAAGGTCCTGGTGGATACTGGTGCACAGTGCACCCTAATGCCCTCCAGTCACCAAGGGACAAATTCAGTTTATATTCATGGGGTGACTGGGGGTTCCCAAGAGCTGACTATGTTGCAGGCTGAAATCAGCCTCACTGGTAAAGACTGGCAAAGGCACCCTATTGTGACTGGCCCAGGGGCTCCATGTATACTTGGTATTGATTATCTCAGAAGGGGATATTTTAAGGATCCCAAAGGGTATCGATGAGCTTTTGGAATAGATGCTGTAGACACAGAAGGTGTTAAGAAGTTATCTGTTTTGCCCGGCCTATCAGAAGATCTGTCTGTTATGGGGTTTCTACGAGTCAAAGAACAACAGGTACCGATTGCTACAAAAACGGTGCACAGACAGCAGTACTGCACCAACAGGGATTCCTTGCTCCCCATCCATAAGTTAATTCATCAACTGGAGAATCAGGGAGTGATCAGCAAAACTCACTCACCTTTTAACAGTCCCATATGGCCAGTGAGTAAAGCCAGTGGAGAATGGAGGCTGACGGTGGACTACCGTGGCCTGAATAAAGTCACGCCCTCATTGAGTGCTGCTGTGCCAGATATGTTAGAACTTCATAACGAACTGGAGTCAAAAGCAGCTAAGTGGTATGCCACCATTGACATTGCTAATGCCTTTTTCTCCATTCCTTTGGCCAAAGAATCTAGGCCACAGTTTGCTTTCACCTGGAGGGGCATTCAGTATACCTGGAATCGTTTGCCCCAGGGGTGGAAACATAGCCCAACCATTTGCCATGGGCAGATCCAAGCCGCACTGGAATAGGGCAATGCTCCTGAGCACTTAGAGTACATTGATGACATCATTGTGTGGGGCAACACAGCAAAGGAATTTTTTGAGAAAGGAGAGCGAATAATCCAGATCCTTCTCCGTGCTGATTTTGCTATTAAGGGAAGCAAAGTGAAAGGACCTGCCCAGGAAATCCAGTTCCTAGGCATAAAATGGGAAGATGGTCGTTGTCACATCGCAACAGATGTGATCGACAAAATCACTGCCATGTCTCCGCCCACTAATAAGGAAGAGACACAATCGTTTCTGGGCGTAGTGGGCTTTTGGAGAATGCATGTTCCAAACTACAGCCTCACTGTAATCCCCCTTTATCATGTGACACGAATGAAGAATGAGTTTA
Source organism: Lagopus muta (assembly GCF_023343835.1). Classification (NCBI taxonomy): domain Eukaryota; kingdom Metazoa; phylum Chordata; class Aves; order Galliformes; family Phasianidae; genus Lagopus; species Lagopus muta. The sequence continues at coordinate 3,043,683 of NC_064471.1, forward strand.
CATGGGGTCCTGAGCAGCAGCAGGCTCTCGAGCAGATTAAGCAAGAGATAGCCCGTGCCGGGACCCTGGGGCCAGCACGGATGGGACAGGATGTGAAGAACATCTTCTACACTGCTGCTGGAGCAAAAGGTCTCGAGACCCAGTATGGTGTTTCGGGCGGTAGCATGGGGTACTGCATATGTTTCGAGGCACCCAGTGGTTGCCTCCACCATAGTAAGCACATAATGCTTACCATTGCGAGATCGTGGCAAGGCGATATAATTAACCTGCCATGCCTCCCCATATTTATAATTTTGCCATCACCCTTCCACCCAGAGAGGTTTCATCCTCTTAGCTTGTTTGATGATGGCACATGTGTCACAGTCATGGATAACCTGTGCAATGGCATCCATAGTTAAGTCCACCCCGCGGTCTCTAGCCCATTTGTATGTTGCATCTCTCCCTTGACCTGAGGTCTCATGGGCCCATCGAGCTAGAAATAATTCACCCTTGTTCTGCCAGTCCAGGTCTATTTGAGCCACCTCAATTCTGGCTGCTCGGTCTACCTGATGGTTGTTTAGCTGTTCTTCAGTAGCCCGACTCTTGGGCACATGAGCATCTACATGGCGCACCTTCACAACCATATTCGTTATTCGGGCAGCAATGTCTTTCCACAGTTCAGCAGCCCAAATAGGTTTACCCCTTCTTTGACAGTTATTTTGCTCCCACTGCTGTAACCACCCCCATAAGGCATTTGCTACCATCCATGAGTCAGTGTAAAGATAGAGCATTGGCCACCTCTCCCGTTCAGCGACATCTAAGGCCAGTTGGACAGCCTTTACCTCTGTAAATTGGCTTGATTCGCCTTTCCCTTCAGTGGCCTCTGCAACTTGTCGTGTGGGGCTCCACACAGCAGATTTCCATCTGCGATGCTTTCCCACAATACGACACGATCCATCTGAGAACAAGGCATATTTCTTTTCGTTCTCTGATAGTTCATTGTATGGTGGGGCCTCTTTAGCACGAGCTACCTCTTCTTCTGGTGGTGTTCCAAACTTTTTACCTTCAGCCCAGTCCATGATGACCTCTAGGATTCCTGGACAGCTGAGGTTCCCCACCCGTGCTCGTTGTGTAATCAGTGCAATCCACTTACTCTAAGTGGCATCAGTAGCATGATGGGTGGAGGGAACCTTTCCTTTAAACATCCAGTTCAGCACTGGCAGTCGAGGTGCCAGAAGAAGCTGCGTTTCAGTACCGACTACTTCGGAAGCAGCCCGAACCCCCTGATATGCGGCTAAGATCGCCTTCTCAGTTGTAGTGTAGCCCTCTTCCGACCCCCTGCAGGCTCGACTCCAGAATCCCAGGGGTCGGCCTCGGGTCTCTCCTGAGGCCCTTTGCCACAAACTCCAAGTGGGACCGTTCTCTCCAGGAGCAGTATAGAGGATGTTCTTTATACCCTGTCCCGCCCGTACTGGCCCTAGGGCCACGGCACGGGCTATCTCCTGTTTAATCTGCTCAAAAGCCTGCTGCTGCTCAGGGCCCCATGTAAACTCATTTCTCATTCGCGTCACATGATAAAGGGGGCTTACAAGGAGGCTGTAGTTTGGAACATGCATTCTCCAAAAGCCCACTGCACCCAGAAAAGATTGTGTCTCTCTTTTGCTAGTGGGTGGAGACATGGCAGTGATTTTGTCGATCACAACTGTCAGGATGTGACGACAGCCATCTTGCCACTTTATGCCTAGGAACTGAATCTCCTGGGCAGGTCCTTTCACTTTGCTTAGCTTAATAGCAAAACCAGCACTCAGAAGAATTTGGATCATTCGCTCTCCTTTTGCGAAGACTTCTTCTGCTGTATCGCCCCACACAATGATGTCATCAATGTACTGCAGGTGCTCAGGAGCACTGCCCTGTTCCAATACAGTTTGGATCAACCCATGGCAAATGGTCGGGCTGTGTTTCCACCCCTGGGGCAAACGGTTCCAGGTATACTGAACGCCCGTCCATGTGAAAGCAAACTGTGGCTTACATTCTTTGGCCAAAGGAATGGAAAAGAAGGCATTAGCAATGTCAATGGTGGCATACCATTTGGCCGCTTTTGACTCCAGTTCATACTGGAGTTCTAACATGTCCGGCACAGCAGCACTCAGTGGGAGTGTGACTTCATTCAGGCCACGGTAGTCCACCGTCAGCCTCCATTCTCCACTGGCTTTACGCACTGGCCATATGGGGCTGTTAAAAGGCAAGTGAGTTTTGCTGATCACTCCCTGGCTCTCTAGTTGATGAATTAACTTATGAATGGGGAGCAAAGAATCCCTGTTGGTGCGGTACTGCCACCTGTGCACCGTTTTTGTTGCAATCGGTACCTGTTGCTCTTTTACTCGCAGCAGCCCCACAACAGATGGATCTTCTGACAGGCCAGGCAAAACAGACAGCTGCTTAATGTAGTCTGCGCCCACAGCAGCTATTCCAAAGGCCCATCGATACCCCTTAGGATCCTTGAAATGCCCCCTTCTGAGATAATCAATACCTAGAATACATGGAGCCCCTGGGCCCGTCACAATAGGATGTTTTTGCCAGTCCTTACCAGTGAGGCTTATCTCAGCCTCCAACACAGTCAATTCTTGAGAGCCCCCGGTCACTCCAGAAATATGGATTGATTCTGTCCCTTCATGACTCGAGGGCATCAGAGTGCACTGTGCACCAGTGCCTTATATTTCAGCGGTTCTGATGTGCCAGGCCATCGAATCCACACAGTCCAGGAGGGCTCGCATCATCTCCTTCATTAGACTCTTTTGATTATCCTGATCTTCATCAAGCATCTCGGATACTGCTACAGGTTTGCCACTGTTAATCAGTTGAGACATTTGCTGCCGCGTTTCATTCAGTTGGTCCGTCACTTTTGAGATAGCGGCTACAGCAGCATGAATGGGGGAGAGCAACTGTTGATAGTTTTGGAGCGTATTAATTAATTCGTAAATTAAGGGTGTTCTCTGTTGTTCGTTGTATCTGTCACACGCTGACATTAGTGTCCTCACTTTTTCAGGGTCGCAGTCTAGGCGTGTATGGTTAGGAACAAAGTTAGGGTCATACAACATTTCCACCACGCCTATTTCCCTCAAATACTGGATACTCTTTTCAACTGTATCCCATTTTTTCATCGCAATCTTCAAACCGTTTTTGAAGGGATACTTTTCCTTCACGGCTATTAACACTCGTTCCCAGACGGAGGTAGCCTCATCCGAACATTGACTATTTCCTCTATCAATAGCTGGATCTCTGGCAAGGGCACCTAGTTGGCGAGCTTCATTACCATCCAGAGATAAGCTATGGGCCCCACTGGCCTAACAGTGAACCAACCAGGAAACAAGACTTTCATTTGGGCGCCGTGTAAAATCCTATCTTGAATCTTGGATTTCAGTCATCTTTAGAGGCCGGCGAGTAGTAATAGAGATTTCCTCTTCATCACTCTCTTCTGCACGTCTTTAGTTTTCTATTTTGCCTTTCGCGATGGTGGTGGTTCTGAGGAGGGCCCCTCGCCTGGACTTTCCTCCACCTCCTCCTCCTCTTCTTCTCTTTTTTGTTCAAGACGCGAAGACACACGTTTCCATTTCTTGCCCTCCACAGGAGCAACTGGTATTGTTAATGGTGTCTCCTGTGATTGATTAGATTTGACTTGGGGATTTTCCCCTTTGGCTTAAACCTCAGCTCGGAAACTGTCTCTCTCCAGAATGGTATTATATAGGGCACGGTAAGCACAAGCCAAACCCCAAATAAGTTGTACCTCCCTAGATTTATGTAAGCCGCATAGTCCCTGACTCAAATACTGGCTTAGTTTCTCAGGATCCCACAGGTGTTCAAGAGTAAAATCCCATGACACTGCGGGTCCCCATGCTTCTATGACCTTTCCTAAACCTCTCCATATTCCCTGCCAGTCATCATTCTCTGGTTTTGGAAGGGACTCCTTCCTCTTATTATTCATAATTATGAATACAATCAAAGAACTTAATAACACGCACACCAATATGAGTATTAATTCAAGATTCGAAAAACGTTTGGCAAACCGAGAAGAAAACCCGGAGACTGGTCTGAACATTGTGTTGTTTGTAAAATTAGCTATTCCATTTGGGATGTAGCTGTTTGTGAAAGTAGCCATTCCTTCTGGGATGTAAATGTCAAAATTCAAATCATACCACATTGTAAGTAGGTAAAACATAAGTGTCTCCATCAGAGCCCTTAGGTAGCTATATACGGATGCAATTCCAAAACACACAAGTGTGAGATGGATTATTGGCCAGCAGGTTGTAACACCATTGCTTTAAATCCTTTACACAGCGCCCCCACGATAACGAGTGGGTTCATCAGTGGTGCCTGCTAAAAAGGGGTTAATGAATTGAAACTAACAAGAGGAGGAAAAAAAAAAAAAGAAAAAAAGGCACTACCCAGACTAAGTAGTGCTCAAAGTTTACAAATATCCCAGAACACTGGCAGTACGCCTAATCTTTCAAGGTCAGGTTTTCCAGCACAGAAACCTGGACTACTGATAATGCTCCCTAACGAAGCTCTCTAAGAGCAGAGAGAAAAAAAGATTCATTCTAAAAGCTAAAAAACAGTTCTCGCCCCACGTTGGGCACCAGAAATCTGTCACGGAGTTGATCAGATCAATCTATGTCCGTGACAGGGGCAACAGGCCTCTGCCCTCCCCCCCACCCCAGTCCCACAAAAAATGGGAAGGAAGGAAGGGAGGAAAAAAGCAGCGGCAACAATCTATGGAGGAAAACTTATTTTACTATAATATTGGAATACAAGATAACACAATATGTACAATTTAATTGAAATTGAGATTAATAAATCAGACAAGATGAGAGAGAGAGTTCCCGGGACCAAGTCAAACCTGAAAAGCTTGGAATGGCCAAGAAAGCACCCTCCAGCACCCACTACCAGGCAGCAAGAGAGCGCCCCCCCCCACCCGGAACGGCCAGATCCCGTGACTGCTGTAACGTACAGGGATAGGTACTTGGAATTGGGGCAGTGACACTTCAATGCTCCGTACACTGCATGATGTTTTGACGTGGAACACTGAAACACAAAAAAAAAAAAAAAAAGAAAAAAAAAATAGAACCATGACAGAAAAGCCTGTAGCCTTCAGAGTATTCCAATCATGGGATTCATCCCACCACTTTTCCACAATAGCAACAAGATCATATTTTTCCCAAGCACATCACAGTTCCTAACTCCCCCTGCTCGTTTCCCATGCTGCATGCATTAACATGAAGGGACTTTCTAACACGCTATCTTTCTAGAGGGGCCCTCCCTCCAACCTCCAAAAGAATTCTGAAGTTTCCTCCCATCATTTCCTAAAAGGACACGAGAAGGTTTCAGACAGGAGGTCAGCAATATTACTTACTCTGAGAAGTTCCCAGAAGACCCTATGGGACAGTTCAGAGACTTATCCCTGCCAACTCCTACAACAGCAACATCCCCAAGCTCTTCTCTGTCCCACTAACCTCCAACCACTTCACCCATCAAATCTAGTTGACATTTCTTAACTACTCACTCCATCTTAGCAAGCGTCATTTTATTCCCATCTGCCTTCATACCTAGTTTCAAGCTACCTCAACAAGCCCTGCCAGCTCCTGGACTAGGATTCGCTTTCCCCTCAGAGACAGGTGAGACCTATCTGCAGTCATCAGGCCAGACCCTGAGTAAACTACCCCATGGTCAAAGAACTCAAAGTTCCTGTGGCAGCACCAACCTTTCAGCCGCTTATTCAAAGCTTGCATTTTCCTAGACCACTGCGTATTCCTCACCACCCCAAAAAGAAAAAAACACCCCTTGCACACCTTCTCCTTCAACCATTTGCTCTAAGCCCCTGACATAGGTTTTCGATAGCTCACAGGCTTCCCTGAGCCATTTCATCACTCCCTACCCGAACTATCAATAGCAAGTAGTACACAGGGAAACGAACCAGACCAGAGAGTTTTTCCGTGATGTTCTTGATGCAGGCCCCAAGGAGGCAACACACCTCCCCTATAGGCAGGGTCTGCAAAAGGAACCTACGATTTCCCTAAAAAAGGAATCACCCACAACAATTACTCTTCCACTTTTCCTGACAGAAACAGTCTCAAGACATGGAGATAACCGCCTCACCCTAGGCTTCCTCCTAAGCAGATCTTCCCTTGCTCCCCTACTCACCTCCCCTTCTGTTTTCACTATCTAAATCAGTTACTTAGTGGGACTAGGAGAAGCAGAGAAGACAAACAAGGTGCATCAAGCTGGGACTGTCTTTCAACCCGCTTCATCTGTCAGGACTGTCCAACTATGACAGAGCAAAAGGTCAACCACTTGTCTGGGATAACTCCCTAGCACGCTTCCCTCCTGCACGCCAACAAATCACTCTACCAATCTCTGGCTCACGCTCCCTAATAACCCTTAATCTTTTCTCCTCTGCAACAATTAGACACACCAACACAACAGAAAAAAACATTAAAACAAAAGCACAACGATAAAAAGACTACCACAATAGGGGGAGAGAAAAGGGGGAAAAAAAATAAAAATAAAAATAAAAAAAATTTAAAAAAAAAAAAACAAACACACAACTCACCCACAACAGCAAATGCAAGATTCACAGAAGAAAGCTCCACAAAAAAAAAAAAAAAAAAAACAATCAGAAGTGGCAATCAGCCCTCAAATGAGGTCTAAGAGAGGTGGAGCCAGGCTCCACCCCTTCTGGTCACAGAGCCGAATTTCATTCACCTGTGCTCCCAGGGCTGAGTCCTTTCTCCAGGTGTTCAATCAGTGGTTCAGGCTGTGACTTAGCAGTTCCCAGACACTCCACTCCTTCATAGCCTGAAACTACAGTGTCAGGAGGCCATGTGCCGATTACTGGAGGGACTACTGAGCCTCCCACCTCCAATAACCTCCCCCAAGGTACAAGTAGTCCACACCACTTTGGTTTCATTGACAATTTGGAGTCTTACTGTCACGGAGTTGACCAGATCAATCTATGTCCGTGACAGGGGCGACAGGCCTCTGCCCTCCCCCCCCACCCCAGTCCCCCAAAAATGGGAAGGAAGGAAGGGAGGAAAAGAGCAGCGGCAACAATCTATGGAGGAAAACTTATTTTACTATAATATTGGAATACAAGATAACACAATATGTACAATTTAATTGAAATTGAGATTAATAAATCAGACAAGATGAGAGAGAGAGTTCCCGGGACCGATTCAAACCTGAAAAGCTTGGAACGGCTAGGAAAGCACCCTCCAGCACCCACTGCAAGGCAGCAAGAGAGCGCCTCCCCCACCCGGAAGGGTCAGATCCCGTGACTGCTGTAATGTACAGGGATAGGTACTTGGAATTGGGGCAGTGACACTTTAATGCCCCGTACACTACATGATGTTTTGATGTGGAATACTGAAACCATAAAAAAAAAAACAAAACAAAAACATAGAACCATGACATTCCACCCCTTATTCTACATCGTTACATCATGCTTAAAATATATACACATATATATACAAACAAACAAAAAATGATTAAAATGCATTACACACACATGGGTATACATATATACATAGAATTACTGACTGCGCTCCCCCGGCATCAAGTTTCCTTGTGGTACACATTGGACATCCCCATTCTTCTGCATTACCCACCAAGTGGATCCTGGTCCCTGAGCAAAAACGGTACCACAGAGAGGTTTGCCCTTTCCAGAAGCTGGTAGAACCCAAACTGCCTTTCCTAACATGTTCTTTACATGTACAACAGGGACTTTATCTCCCTCTATGGTATGTAGGGAACTGGATTGGTTAGGACCATCACGATTGACAGATCCTCTGGTATTGACTAACCAGGTGGCTTCTGCCAAATGCTTCTCCCAGTGCTTAAATATTCCGCCACCCAGTGCTTTTAGCATCGGTGTTAACAATCCATTGTATCGTTCAATTTTACCAGAGGCTGGTGCATGGTAGGGAATATGGTAAATCCACTCAATGCCATGATCTTTGGCCCAAGTATTTACAAGAGAATTTTTGAAATGAGTCCCATTATCTGACTCAATCCTTTCCGGGGTGCCATGTCGCCACAGGACTTGTTTCTCGAGACCCAGTATGGTGTTTCGGGCGGTAGCATGGGGTACTGCATATGTTTCGAGCCACCCAGTGGTTGCCTCCACCATAGTAAGCACATAATGCTTACCATTGCGAGATCGTGGCAAGGTGATATAATCAACCAGCCATGCCTCCCCATATTTATACTTTTGCCATCGCCCTTCCTCCCACAGAGGTTTCATCCTCTTGGCTTGTTTGATGATGGCACATGTTTCACAGTTATGAATAACCTGTGCAATGGCATCCATAGTTAAGTCCACCCCGCGGTCTCTAGCCCATTTGTATGTTGCATCTCTCCCTTGATGACCTGAGGTCTCATGGGCCCATCGAGCTAGAAATAATTCACCCTTGTTCTGCCAGTCCAGGTCTATTTGAGCCACCTCAATTCTGGCAGCTCGGTCTACCTGATGGTTGTTTTGCTGTTCTTCAGTAGCCCGACTCTTGGGCACATGAGCATCTACATGGCGCATCTTCACAACCATATTCGTTATTCGGGCAGCAATGTCTTTCCACAGTTCAGCAGCCCAAATAGGTTTACCCCTTCTTTGACAGTTATTTTACTCCCACTGCTGTAACCATCCCCATAAGGCATTTGCCACCATCCATGAGTCAGTGTAAAGATAGAGCATTGGCCACCTCTCCCGCTCAGCGACATCTAAGGCCAGTTGGACAGCCTTTACCTCTGCAAATTGGCTTGATTCGCCTTTCCCTTCAGTGGCCTCTGCAACTTGTCGTGTGGGGCTCCACACAGCAGATTTCCATCTGCGATGCTTTCCCACAATACGACACGATCCATCTGAGAACAAGGCATATTTCTTTTCGTTCTCTGATAGTTCATTGTATGGTGGGGCCTCTTTAGCACGAGCTACCTCTTCTTCTGGTGGTGTTCCAAACTTTTTACCTTCAGCCCAGTCCATGATGACCTCTAGGATTCCTGGACAGCTGAGGTTCCCCACCCGTGCTCGTTGTGTAATCAACGCAATCCACTTACTCTAAGTGGCATCAGTAGCATGATGGGTGGAGGGAACCTTTCCTTTAAACATCCAGTTCAGCACTGGCAGTCGAGGTGCCAGAAGAAGCTGCGTTTCAGTACCGACTACTTCGGAAGCAGCCCGAACCCCCTCATAAGCGGCTAAGATCGCCTTCTCAGTTGTAGTGTAGCCCTCTTCCGACCCCCTGCAGGCTCGACTCCAGAATCCCAGGGGTCGGCCTCGGGTCTCTCCTGAGGCCCTTTGCCACAAACTCCAAGTGGGACCGTTCTCTCCAGCAGCAGTATAGAGGATGTTCTTTATACCCTGTCCCGCCCGTACTGGCCCTAGGGCCACGGCACGGGCTATCTCCTGTTTAATCTGCTCAAAAGCCTGCTGCTGCTCAGGGCCCCATGTAAACTCATTTCTCATTCGCGTCACATGATAAAGGGGGCTTACAAGGAGGCTGTAGTTTGGAACATGCATTCTCCAAAAGCCCACTGCACCCAGAAAAGATTGTGTCTCTCTTTTGCTAGTGGGTGGAGACATGGCAGTGATTTTGTCGATCACAACTGTCAGGATGTGACGACGGCCATCTTGCCACTTTATGCCTAGGAACTGAATCTCCTGGGCAGGTCCTTTCACTTTGCTTAGCTTAATAGCAAAACCAGCACTCAGAAGAATTTGGATCATTCGCTCTCCTTTTGCGAAGACTTCTTCTGCTGTATCGCCCCACACAATGATGTCATCAATGTACTGCAGGTGCTCAGGAGCACTGCCCTGTTCCAATACAGTTTGGATCAACCCATGGCAAATGGTCGGGCTGTGTTTCCACCCCTGGGGCAAACGGTTCCAGGTATACTGAACGCCCGTCCATGTGAAAGCAAACTGTGGCTTACATTCTTTGGCCAAAGGAATGGAAAAGAAGGCATTAGCAATGTCAATGGTGGCATACCATTTGGCCGCTTTTGACTCCAGTTCATACTGGAGTTCTAACATGTCCGGCACAGCAGCACTCAGTGGGAGTGTGACTTCATTCAGGCCACGGTAGTCCACCGTCAGCCTCCATTCTCCACTGGCTTTACGCACTGGCCATATGGGGCTGTTAAAAGGCAAGTGAGTTTTGCTGATCACTCCCTGGCTCTCTAGTTGATGAATTAACTTATGAATGGGGAGCAAAGAATCCCTGTTGGTGCGGTACTGCCACCTGTGCACCGTTTTTGTTGCAATCGGTACCTGTTGCTCTTTTACTCGCAGCAGCCCCACAACAGATGGATCTTCTGACAGGCCAGGCAAAACAGACAGCTGCTTAATGTAGTCTGCGCCCACAGCAGCTATTCCAAAGGCCCATCGATACCCCTTAGGATCCTTGAAATGCCCCCTTCTGAGATAATCAATACCTAGAATACATGGAGCCCCTGGGCCCGTCACAATAGGATGTTTTTGCCAGTCCTTACCAGTGAGGCTTATCTCAGCCTCCAACACAGTCAATTCTTGAGAGCCCCCGGTCACTCCAGAAATATGGATTGATTCTGTCCCTTCATGACTCGAGGGCATCAGAGTGCACTGTGCACCAGTGCCTTATATTTCAGCGGTTCTGATGTGCCAGGCCATCGAATCCACACAGTCCAGGAGGGCTCGCATCATCTCCTTCATTAGACTCTTTTGATTATCCTGATCTTCATCAAGCATCTCGGATACTGCTACAGGTTTGCCACTGTTAATCAGTTGAGACATTTGCTGCCGCGTTTCATTCAGTTGGTCCGTCACTTTTGAGATAGCGGCTACAGCAGCATGAATGGGGGAGAGCAACTGTTGATAGTTTTGGAGCGTATTAATTAATTCGTAAATTAAGGGTGTTCTCTGTTGTTCGTTGTATCTGTCACACGCTGACATTAGTGTCCTCACTTTTTCAGGGTCGCAGTCTAGGCGTGTATGGTTAGGAACAAAGTTAGGGTCATACAACATTTCCACCACGCCTATTTCCCTCAAATACTGGATACTCTTTTCAACTGTATCCCATTTTTTCATCGCAATCTTCAAACCGTTTTTGAAGGGATACTTTTCCTTCACGGCTATTAACACTCGTTCCCAGACGGAGGTAGCCTCATCCGAACATTGACTATTTCCTCTATCAATAGCTGGATCTCTGGCAAGGGCACCTAGTTGGCGAGCTTCATTACCATCCAGAGATAAGCTATGGGCCCCACTGGCCTAACAGTGAACCAACCAGGAAACAAGACTTTCATTTGGGCGCCGTGTAAAATCCTATCTTGAATCTTGGATTTCAGTCATCTTTAGAGGCCGGCGAGTAGTAATAGAGATTTCCTCTTCATCACTCTCTTCTGCACGTCTTTAGTTTTCTATTTTGCCTTTCGCGATGGTGGTGGTTCTGAGGAGGGCCCCTCGCCTGGACTTTCCTCCACCTCCTCCTCCTCTTCTTCTCTTTTTTGTTCAAGACGCGAAGACACACGTTTCCATTTCTTGCCCTCCACAGGAGCAACTGGTATTGTTAATGGTGTCTCCTGTGATTGATTAGATTTGACTTGGGGATTTTCCCCTTTGGCTTAAACCTCAGCTCGGAAACTGTCTCTCTCCAGAATGGTATTATATAGGGCACGGTAAGCACAAGCCAAACCCCAAATAAGTTGTACCTCCCTAGATTTATGTAAGCCGCATAGTCCCTGACTCAAATACTGGCTTAGTTTCTCAGGATCCCACAGGTGTTCAAGAGTAAAATCCCATGACACTGCGGGTCCCCATGCTTCTATGACCTTTCCTAAACCTCTCCATATTCCCTGCCAGTCATCATTCTCTGGTTTTGGAAGGGACTCCTTCCTCTTATTATTCATAATTATGAATACAATCAAAGAACTTAATAACACGCACACCAATATGAGTATTAATTCAAGATTCGAAAAACGTTTGGCAAACCGAGAAGAAAACCCGGAGACTGGTCTGAACATTGTGTTGTTTGTAAAATTAGCTATTCCATTTGGGATGTAGCTGTTTGTGAAAGTAGCCATTCCTTCTGGGATGTAAATGTCAAAATTCAAATCATACCACATTGTAAGTAGGTAAAACATAAGTGTCTCCATCAGAGCCCTTAGGTAGCTATATACGGATGCAATTCCAAAACACACAAGTGTGAGATGGATTATTGGCCAGCAGGTTGTAACACCATTGCTTTAAATCCTTTACACAGCGCCCCCACGATAACGAGTGGGTTCATCAGTGGTGCCTGCTAAAAAGGGGTTAATGAATTGAAACTAACAAGAGGAGGAAAAAAAAAAAAAGAAAAAAAGGCACTACCCAGACTAAGTAGTGCTCAAAGTTTACAAATATCCCAGAACACTGGCAGTACGCCTAATCTTTCAAGGTCAGGTTTTCCAGCACAGAAACCTGGACTACTGATAATGCTCCCTAACGAAGCTCTCTAAGAGCAGAGAGAAAAAAAGATTCATTCTAAAAGCTAAAAAACAGTTCTCGCCCCACGTTGGGCACCAGAAATCTGTCACGGAGTTGATCAGATCAATCTATGTCCGTGACAGGGGCAACAGGCCTCTGCCCTCCCCCCCACCCCAGTCCCACAAAAAATGGGAAGGAAGGAAGGGAGGAAAAAAGCAGCGGCAACAATCTATGGAGGAAAACTTATTTTACTATAATATTGGAATACAAGATAACACAATATGTACAATTTAATTGAAATTGAGATTAATAAATCAGACAAGATGAGAGAGAGAGTTCCCGGGACCAAGTCAAACCTGAAAAGCTTGGAATGGCCAAGAAAGCACCCTCCAGCACCCACTACCAGGCAGCAAGAGAGCGCCCCCCCCCACCCGGAACGGCCAGATCCCGTGACTGCTGTAACGTACAGGGATAGGTACTTGGAATTGGGGCAGTGACACTTCAATGCTCCGTACACTGCATGATGTTTTGACGTGGAACACTGAAACACAAAAAAAAAAAAAAAAGAAAAAAAAAATAGAACCATGACAGAAAAGCCTGTAGCCTTCAGAGTATTCCAATCATGGGATTCATCCCACCACTTTTCCACAATAGCAACAAGATCATATTTTTCCCAAGCACATCACAGTTCCTAACTCCCCCTGCTCGTTTCCCATGCTGCATGCATTAACATGAAGGGACTTTCTAACACGCTATCTTTCTAGAGGGGCCCTCCCTCCAACCTCCAAAAGAATTCTGAAGTTTCCTCCCATCATTTCCTAAAAGGACACGAGAAGGTTTCAGACAGGAGGTCAGCAATATTACTTACTCTGAGAAGTTCCCAGAAGACCCTATGGGACAGTTCAGAGACTTATCCCTGCCAACTCCTACAACAGCAACATCCCCAAGCTCTTCTCTGTCCCACTAACCTCCAACCACTTCACCCATCAAATCTAGTTGACATTTCTTAACTACTCACTCCATCTTAGCAAGCGTCATTTTATTCCCATCTGCCTTCATACCTAGTTTCAAGCTACCTCAACAAGCCCTGCCAGCTCCTGGACTAGGATTCGCTTTCCCCTCAGAGACAGGTGAGACCTATCTGCAGTCATCAGGCCAGACCCTGAGTAAACTACCCCATGGTCAAAGAACTCAAAGTTCCTGTGGCAGCACCAACCTTTCAGCCGCTTATTCAAAGCTTGCATTTTCCTAGACCACTGCGTATTCCTCACCACCCCAAAAAGAAAAAAACACCCCTTGCACACCTTCTCCTTCAACCATTTGCTCTAAGCCCCTGACATAGGTTTTCGATAGCTCACAGGCTTCCCTGAGCCATTTCATCACTCCCTACCCGAACTATCAATAGCAAGTAGTACACAGGGAAACGAACCAGACCAGAGAGTTTTTCCGTGATGTTCTTGATGCAGGCCCCAAGGAGGCAACACACCTCCCCTATAGGCAGGGTCTGCAAAAGGAACCTACGATTTCCCTAAAAAAGGAATCACCCACAACAATTACTCTTCCACTTTTCCTGACAGAAACAGTCTCAAGACATGGAGATAACCGCCTCACCCTAGGCTTCCTCCTAAGCAGATCTTCCCTTGCTCCCCTACTCACCTCCCCTTCTGTTTTCACTATCTAAATCAGTTACTTAGTGGGACTAGGAGAAGCAGAGAAGACAAACAAGGTGCATCAAGCTGGGACTGTCTTTCAACCCGCTTCATCTGTCAGGACTGTCCAACTATGACAGAGCAAAAGGTCAACCACTTGTCTGGGATAACTCCCTAGCACGCTTCCCTCCTGCACGCCAACAAATCACTCTACCAATCTCTGGCTCACGCTCCCTAATAACCCTTAATCTTTTCTCCTCTGCAACAATTAGACACACCAACACAACAGAAAAAAACATTAAAACAAAAGCACAACGATAAAAAGACTACCACAATAGGGGGAGAGAAAAGGGGGAAAAAAAATAAAAATAAAAATAAAAAAAATTTAAAAAAAAAAACAAACACACAACTCACCCACAACAGCAAATGCAAGATTCACAGAAGAAAGCTCCACAAAAAAAAAAAAAAAAAACAATCAGAAGTGGCAATCAGCCCTCAAATGAGGTCTAAGAGAGGTGGAGCCAGGCTCCACCCCTTCTGGTCACAGAGCCGAATTTCATTCACCTGTGCTCCCAGGGCTGAGTCCTTTCTCCAGGTGTTCAATCAGTGGTTCAGGCTGTGACTTAGCAGTTCCCAGACACTCCACTCCTTCATAGCCTGAAACTACAGTGTCAGGAGGCCATGTGCCGATTACTGGAGGGACTACTGAGCCTCCCACCTCCAATAACCTCCCCCAAGGTACAAGTAGTCCACACCACTTTGGTTTCATTGACAATTTGGAGTCTTACTGTCACAGAGTTGACCAGATCAATCTATGTCCGTGACAGGGGCGACAGGCCTCTGCCCTCCCCCCCCACCCCAGTCCCCCAAAAATGGGAAGGAAGGAAGGGAGGAAAAGAGCAGCGGCAACAATCTATGGAGGAAAACTTATTTTACTATAATATTGGAATACAAGATAACACAATATGTACAATTTAATTGAAATTGAGATTAATAAATCAGACAAGATGAGAGAGAGAGTTCCCGGGACCGATTCAAACCTGAAAAGCTTGGAACGGCTAGGAAAGCACCCTCCAGCACCCACTGCAAGGCAGCAAGAGAGCGCCTCCCCCACCCGGAAGGGTCAGATCCCGTGACTGCTGTAATGTACAGGGATAGGTACTTGGAATTGGGGCAGTGACACTTTAATGCCCCGTACACTACATGATGTTTTGATGTGGAATACTGAAACCATAAAAAAAAAAACAAAACAAAAACATAGAACCATGACATTCCACCCCTTATTCTACATCGTTACATCATGCTTAAAATATATACACATATATATACAAACAAACAAAAAATGATTAAAATGCATTACACACACATGGGTATACATATATACATAGAATTACTGACTGCGCTCCCCCGGCATCAAGTTTCCTTGTGGTACACATTGGACATCCCCATTCTTCTGCATTACCCACCAAGTGGATCCTGGTCCCTGAGCAAAAACGGTACCACAGAGAGGTTTGCCCTTTCCAGAAGCTGGTAGAACCCAAACTGCCTTTCCTAACATGTTCTTTACATGTACAACAGGGACTTTATCTCCCTCTATGGTATGTAGGGAACTGGATTGGTTAGGACCATCACGATTGACAGATCCTCTGGTATTGACTAACCAGGTGGCTTCTGCCAAATGCTTCTCCCAGTGCTTAAATATTCCGCCACCCAGTGCTTTTAGCATCGGTGTTAACAATCCATTGTATCGTTCAATTTTACCAGAGGCTGGTGCATGGTAGGGAATATGGTAAATCCACTCAATGCCATGATCTTTGGCCCAAGTATTTACAAGAGAATTTTTGAAATGAGTCCCATTATCTGACTCAATCCTTTCCGGGGTGCCATGTCGCCACAGGACTTGTTTCTCGAGACCCAGTATGGTGTTTCGGGCGGTAGCATGGGGTACTGCATATGTTTCGAGCCACCCAGTGGTTGCCTCCACCATAGTAAGCACATAATGCTTACCATTGCGAGATCGTGGCAAGGTGATATAATCAACCAGCCATGCCTCCCCATATTTATACTTTTGCCATCGCCCTTCCTCCCACAGAGGTTTCATCCTCTTGGCTTGTTTGATGATGGCACATGTTTCACAGTTATGAATAACCTGTGCAATGGCATCCATAGTTAAGTCCACCCCTCGGTCTCTAGCCCATTTGTATGTTGCATCTCTCCCTTGATGACCTGAGGTCTCATGGGCCCATCGAGCTAGAAATAATTCACCCTTGTTCTGCCAGTCCAGGTCTATTTGAGCCACCTCAATTCTGGCAGCTCGGTCTACCTGATGGTTGTTTTGCTGTTCTTCAGTAGCCCGACTCTTGGGCACATGAGCATCTACATGGCGCATCTTCACAACCATATTCGTTATTTGGGCAGCAATGTCTTTCCACAGTTCAGCAGCCCAAATAGGTTTACCCCTTCTTTGCCAGTTATTTTACTCCCACTGCTGTAACCATCCCCATAAGGCATTTGCCACCATCCATGAGTCAGTATAAAGATAGAGCATTGGCCACCTCTCCCGCTCAGCAACATCTAAGGCCAGTTGGACAGCCTTTACCTCTGCAAATTGGCTTGATTCGCCTTTCCCTTCAGTGGCCTCTGCAACTTGTCGTGTGGGGCTCCACACAGCAGATTTCCATCTGCGATGCTTTCCCACAATACGACACGATCCATCTGTGAACAGGGCATATTTCTTTTCGTTCTCTGGTAGTTCATTGTATGGTGGGGCTTCTTTAGCACGTGATACTTCTTCTCCTGGTGGTGTTCCAAACTTTTTACCTTCAGGCCAGTCCATGATGACCTCTAGGATTCCTGGACGGCTGAGGTTCCCCATCCGTGCTCGTTGTGTTATCAGTGCAATCCACTTACTCCAGGTGGCATTAGTGGCATGATGGGTGGAGGGAACCTTTCCTTTAAACATCCAGTTCAGCACTGGCAGTCGAGGTGCCAGAAGAAGCTGTGTTTCAGTACCGACTACTTCAGAAGCAGCCCGAACCCCCTCATAAGCAGCTAAGATCTCCTTCTCAGTTGGAGTGTAGCCCTCTTCCGACCCCCTGTACGCCCGACTCCAGAATCCCAGAGGTCGGCCTCGGGTCTCTCCTGAGGCTCTTTGCCACAAACTCCAAGTGGGACCGGTCTCTCCAGCAGCGGTATAGAGGATGTTCTTTATTCCTTGTCCTGTCCGTACTGGCCCTAGGGCCACAGCACGGTCTATCTCCTGTTTAATCTGTTCAAAAGCCTGCTGCTGCTCAGGGCCCCATGTAAACTCATTTCTCATTCGCGTCACATGATAAAGGGGGCTTAAAATGAGGCTGTAGTTTGGAACATGCATTCTCCAAAAGCCCTCTGCACCCAGAAAAGATTGTGTCTCTCTTTTGCTAGTGGGTGGAGACATAGCAGTGATTTTGTCGATCACATCTGTCAGGATGTGACGACGGCCATCTTGCCACTTTATACCTAGGAACTGAATCTCCTGGGCAGGTCCTTTCACTTTGCTTCGCTTAATAGCAAAACCAGCACTCAGAAGAATTTGGATCATTCGCTCTCCTTTTGCGAAGACTTCTTCTGCTGTATCGCCCCACACAATGATGTCATCAATGTACTGCAGGTGCTCAGGAGCACTGCCCTGTTCCAATACAGTTTGGATCAACCCATGGCAAATGGTCGGGCTGTGTTTCCACCCCTGGGGCAAACGGTTCCAGGTATACTGAACGCCCCTCCATGTGAAAGCAAACTGTGGCTTACATTCTTTGGCCAAAGGAATGGAAAAGAAGGCATTAGCAATGTCAATGGTGGCATACCATTTGGCCGCTTTTGACTCCAGTTCATACTGGAGTTCTAACATGTCCGGCACAGCAGCACTCAGTGGGAGTGTGACTTCATTCAGGCCACGGTAGTCCACCGTCAGCCTCCATTCTCCACTGGCTTTACGCACTGGCCATATGGGGCTGTTAAAAGGCGAGTGAGTTTTGCTGATCACTCCCTGGCTCTCTAGTTGATGAATTAACTTATGAATGGGGAGCAAAGAATCCCTGTTGGTGCGGTACTGCCACCTGTGCACCGTTTTTGTTGCAATCGGTACCTGTTGCTCTTTTACTCGCAGCAGCCCCACAACAGATGGATCTTCTGACAGGCCAGGCAAAACAGACAGCTGCTTAATGTAGTCTGCGCCCACAGCAGCTATTCCAAAGGCCCATCGATACCCCTTAGGATCCTTGAAATGCCCCCTTCTGAGATAATCAATACCTAGAATACACGGAGCCCCTGGGCCCGTCACAATAGGATGTTTTTGCCAGTCCTTACCAGTGAGGCTTATCTCAGCCTCCAACACAGTCAATTCTTGAGAGCCCCCAGTCACTCCAGAAATATGGATTGATTCTGTCCCTTCATGACTCGAGGGCATCAGAGTGCACTGTGCACCAGTGCCTTATATTTCAGCGGTTCTGATGTGCCAGGCCATCGAATCCACACAGTCCAGGAGGGCTCGCATCATCTCCTTCATTAGACTCTTTTGATTATCCTGATCTTCATCAAGCATCTCGGATACTGCTACAGGTTTGCCACTGTTAATCAGTTGAGACATTTGCTGCCGCGTTTCATTCAGTTGGTCCGTCACTTTTGAGATAGCGGCTACAGCAGCATGAATGGGGGAGAGCAACTGTTGATAGTTTTGGAGCGTATTAATTAATTCGTAAATTAAGGGTGTTCTCTGTTGTTCGTTGTATCTGTCACACGCTGACATTAGTGTCCTCACTTTTTCAGGGTCGCAGTCTAGGCGTGTATGGTTAGGAACAAAGTTAGGGTCATACAACATTTCCACCACGCCTATTTCCCTCAAATACTGGATACTCTTTTCAACTGTATCCCATTTTTTCATCGCAATCTTCAAACCGTTTTTGAAGGGATACTTTTCCTTCACGGCTATTAACACTCGTTCCCAGACGGAGGTAGCCTCATCCGAACATTGACTATTTCCTCTATCAATAGCTGGATCTCTGGCAAGGGCACCTAGTTGGCGAGCTTCATTACCATCCAGAGATAAGCTATGGGCCCCACTGGCCTAACAGTGAACCAACCAGGAAACAAGACTTTCATTTGGGCGCCGTGTAAAATCCTATCTTGAATCTTGGATTTCAGTCACCTTTAGAGGCCGGCGAGTAGTAATAGAGATTTCCTCTTCATCACTCTCTTCTGCACGTCTTTAGTTTTCTATTTTGCCTTTCGCGATGGTGGTGGTTCTGAGGAGGGCCCCTCGCCTGGACTTTCCTCCACCTCCTCCTCCTCTTCTTCTCTTTTTTGTTCAAGACGCGAAGACACACGTTTCCATTTCTTGCCCTCCACAGGAGCAACTGGTATTGTTAATGGTGTCTCCTGTGATTGATTAGATTTGACTTGGGGATTTTCCCCTTTGGCTTAAACCTCAGCTCGGAAACTGTCTCTCTCCAGAATGGTATTATATAGGGCACGGTAAGCACAAGCCAAACCCCAAATAAGTTGTACCTCCCTAGATTTATGTAAGCCGCATAGTCCCTGACTCAAATACTGGCTTAGTTTCTCAGGATCCCACAGGTGTTCAAGAGTAAAATCCCATGACACTGCGGGTCCCCATGATTCTATGACCTTTCCTAAACCTCTCCATATTCCCTGCCAGTCATCATTCTCTGGTTTTGGAAGGGACTCCTTCCTCTTATTATTCATAATTATGAATACAATCAAAGAACTTAATAACACGCACACCAATATGAGTATTAATTCAAGATTCGAAAAACGTTTGGCAAACCGAGAAGAAAACCCGGAGACTGGTCTGAACATTGTGTTGTTTGTAAAATTAGCTATTCCATTTGGGATGTAGCTGTTTGTGAAAGTAGCCATTCCTTCTGGGATGTAAATGTCAAAATTCAAATCATACCACATTGTAAGTAGGTAAAACATAAGTGTCTCCATCAGAGCCCTTAGGTAGCTATATACGGATGCAATTCCAAAACACACAAGTGTGAGATGGATTATTGGCCAGCAGGTTGTAACACCATTGCTTTAAATCCTTTACACAGCGCCCCCACGATAACGAGTGGGTTCATCAGTGGTGCCTGCTAAAAAGGGGTTAATGAATTGAAACTAACAAGAGGAGGAAAAAAAAAAAAAGAAAAAAAGGCACTACCCAGACTAAGTAGTGCTCAAAGTTTACAAATATCCCAGAACACTGGCAGTACGCCTAATCTTTCAAGGTCAGGTTTTCCAGCACAGAAACCTGGACTACTGATAATGCTCCCTAACGAAGCTCTCTAAGAGCAGAGAGAAAAAAAGATTCATTCTAAAAGCTAAAAAACAGTTCTCGCCCCACGTTGGGCACCAGAAATCTGTCACGGAGTTGATCAGATCAATCTATGTCCGTGACAGGGGCAACAGGCCTCTGCCCTCCCCCCCACCCCAGTCCCACAAAAAATGGGAAGGAAGGAAGGGAGGAAAAAAGCAGCGGCAACAATCTATGGAGGAAAACTTATTTTACTATAATATTGGAATACAAGATAACACAATATGTACAATTTAATTGAAATTGAGATTAATAAATCAGACAAGATGAGAGAGAGAGTTCCCGGGACCGAGTCAAACCTGAAAAGCTTGGAATGGCCAAGAAAGCACCCTCCAGCACCCACTACCAGGCAGCAAGAGAGCGCCCCCCCCCCACCCGGAACGGCCAGATCCCGTGACTGCTGTAACGTACAGGGATAGGTACTTGGAATTGGGGCAGTGACACTTCAATGCTCCGTACACTGCATGATGTTTTGACGTGGAACACTGAAACACAAAAAAAAAAAAAAAGAAAAAAAAAATAGAACCATGACAGAAAAGCCTGTAGCCTTCAGAGTATTCCAATCATGGGATTCATCCCACCACTTTTCCACAATAGCAACAAGATCATATTTTTCCCAAGCACATCACAGTTCCTAACTCCCCCTGCTCGTTTCCCATGCTGCATGCATTAACATGAAGGGACTTTCTAACACGCTATCTTTCTAGAGGGGCCCTCCCTCCAACCTCCAAAAGAATTCTGAAGTTTCCTCCCATCATTTCCTAAAAGGACACGAGAAGGTTTCAGACAGGAGGTCAGCAATATTACTTACTCTGAGAAGTTCCCAGAAGACCCTATGGGACAGTTCAGAGACTTATCCCTGCCAACTCCTACAACAGCAACATCCCCAAGCTCTTCTCTGTCCCACTAACCTCCAACCACTTCACCCATCAAATCTAGTTGACATTTCTTAACTACTCACTCCATCTTAGCAAGCGTCATTTTATTCCCATCTGCCTTCATACCTAGTTTCAAGCTACCTCAACAAGCCCTGCCAGCTCCTGGACTAGGATTCGCTTTCCCCTCAGAGACAGGTGAGACCTATCTGCAGTCATCAGGCCAGACCCTGAGTAAACTACCCCATGGTCAAAGAACTCAAAGTTCCTGTGGCAGCACCAACCTTTCAGCCGCTTATTCAAAGCTTGCATTTTCCTAGACCACTGCGTATTCCTCACCACCCCAAAAAGAAAAAAACACCCCTTGCACACCTTCTCCTTCAACCATTTGCTCTAAGCCCCTGACATAGGTTTTCGATAGCTCACAGGCTTCCCTGAGCCATTTCATCACTCCCTACCCGAACTATCAATAGCAAGTAGTACACAGGGAAACGAACCAGACCAGAGAGTTTTTCCGTGATGTTCTTGATGCAGGCCCCAAGGAGGCAACACACCTCCCCTATAGGCAGGGTCTGCAAAAGGAACCTACGATTTCCCTAAAAAAGGAATCACCCACAACAATTACTCTTCCACTTTTCCTGACAGAAACAGTCTCAAGACATGGAGATAACCGCCTCACCCTAGGCTTCCTCCTAAGCAGATCTTCCCTTGCTCCCCTACTCACCTCCCCTTCTGTTTTCACTATCTAAATCAGTTACTTAGTGGGACTAGGAGAAGCAGAGAAGACAAACAAGGTGCATCAAGCTGGGACTGTCTTTCAACCCGCTTCATCTGTCAGGACTGTCCAACTATGACAGAGCAAAAAGTCAACCACTTGTCTGGGATAACTCCCTAGCACGCTTCCCTCCTGCACGCCAACAAATCACTCTACCAATCTCTGGCTCACGCTCCCTAATAACCCTTAATCTTTTCTCCTCTGCAACAATTAGACACACCAACACAACAGAAAAAAACATTAAAACAAAAGCACAACGATAAAAAGACTACCACAATAGGGGGAGAGAAAAGGGGGAAAAAAAATAAAAATAAAAATAAAAAAAATTTAAAAAAAAAAAACAAACACACAACTCACCCACAACAGCAAATGCAAGATTCACAGAAGAAAGCTCCACAAAAAAAAAAAAAAAAAAAAAATCAGAAGTGGCAATCAGCCCTCAAATGAGGTCTAAGAGAGGTGGAGCCAGGCTCCACCCCTTCTGGTCACAGAGCCGAATTTCATTCACCTGTGCTCCCAGGGCTGAGTCCTTTCTCCAGGTGTTCAATCAGTGGTTCAGGCTGTGACTTAGCAGTTCCCAGACACTCCACTCCTTCATAGCCTGAAACTACAGTGTCAGGAGGCCATGTGCCGATTACTGGAGGGACTACTGAGCCTCCCACCTCCAATAACCTCCCCCAAGGTACAAGTAGTCCACACCACTTTGGTTTCATTGACAATTTGGAGTCTTACTGTCACAGAGTTGACCAGATCAATCTATGTCCGTGACAGGGGCGACAGGCCTCTGCCCTCCCCCCCCACCCCAGTCCCCCAAAAATGGGAAGGAAGGAAGGGAGGAAAAGAGCAGCGGCAACAATCTATGGAGGAAAACTTATTTTACTATAATATTGGAATACAAGATAACACAATATGTACAATTTAATTGAAATTGAGATTAATAAATCAGACAAGATGAGAGAGAGAGTTCCCGGGACCGATTCAAACCTGAAAAGCTTGGAACGGCTAGGAAAGCACCCTCCAGCACCCACTGCAAGGCAGCAAGAGAGCGCCTCCCCCACCCGGAAGGGTCAGATCCCGTGACTGCTGTAATGTACAGGGATAGGTACTTGGAATTGGGGCAGTGACACTTTAATGCCCCGTACACTACATGATGTTTTGATGTGGAATACTGAAACCATAAAAAAAAAAACAAAACAAAAACATAGAACCATGACATTCCACCCCTTATTCTACATCGTTACATCATGCTTAAAATATATACACATATATATACAAACAAACAAAAAATGATTAAAATGCATTACACACACATGGGTATACATATATACATAGAATTACTGACTGCGCTCCCCCGGCATCAAGTTTCCTTGTGGTACACATTGGACATCCCCATTCTTCTGCATTACCCACCAAGTGGATCCTGGTCCCTGAGCAAAAACGGTACCACAGAGAGGTTTGCCCTTTCCAGAAGCTGGTAGAACCCAAACTGCCTTTCCTAACATGTTCTTTACATGTACAACAGGGACTTTATCTCCCTCTATGGTATGTAGGGAACTGGATTGGTTAGGACCATCACGATTGACAGATCCTCTGGTATTGACTAACCAGGTGGCTTCTGCCAAATGCTTCTCCCAGTGCTTAAATATTCCGCCACCCAGTGCTTTTAGCATCGGTGTTAACAATCCATTGTATCGTTCAATTTTACCAGAGGCTGGTGCATGGTAGGGAATATGGTAAATCCACTCAATGCCATGATCTTTGGCCCAAGTATTTACAAGAGAATTTTTGAAATGAGTCCCATTATCTGACTCAATCCTTTCCGGGGTGCCATGTCGCCACAGGACTTGTTTCTCGAGACCCAGTATGGTGTTTCGGGCGGTAGCATGGGGTACTGCATATGTTTCGAGCCACCCAGTGGTTGCCTCCACCATAGTAAGCACATAATGCTTACCATTGCGAGATCGTGGCAAGGTGATATAATCAACCAGCCATGCCTCCCCATATTTATACTTTTGCCATCGCCCTTCCTCCCACAGAGGTTTCATCCTCTTGGCTTGTTTGATGATGGCACATGTTTCACAGTTATGAATAACCTGTGCAATGGCATCCATAGTTAAGTCCACCCCTCGGTCTCTAGCCCATTTGTATGTTGCATCTCTCCCTTGATGACCTGAGGTCTCATGGGCCCATCGAGCTAGAAATAATTCACCCTTGTTCTGCCAGTCCAGGTCTATTTGAGCCACCTCAATTCTGGCAGCTCGGTCTACCTGATGGTTGTTTTGCTGTTCTTCAGTAGCCCGACTCTTGGGCACATGAGCATCTACATGGCGCATCTTCACAACCATATTCGTTATTTGGGCAGCAATGTCTTTCCACAGTTCAGCAGCCCAAATAGGTTTACCCCTTCTTTGCCAGTTATTTTACTCCCACTGCTGTAACCATCCCCATAAGGCATTTGCCACCATCCATGAGTCAGTATAAAGATAGAGCATTGGCCACCTCTCCCGCTCAGCAACATCTAAGGCCAGTTGGACAGCCTTTACCTCTGCAAATTGGCTTGATTCGCCTTTCCCTTCAGTGGCCTCTGCAACTTGTCGTGTGGGGCTCCACACAGCAGATTTCCATCTGCGATGCTTTCCCACAATACGACACGATCCATCTGTGAACAGGGCATATTTCTTTTCGTTCTCTGGTAGTTCATTGTATGGTGGGGCTTCTTTAGCACGTGATACTTCTTCTCCTGGTGGTGTTCCAAACTTTTTACCTTCAGGCCAGTCCATGATGACCTCTAGGATTCCTGGACGGCTGAGGTTCCCCATCCGTGCTCGTTGTGTTATCAGTGCAATCCACTTACTCCAGGTGGCATTAGTGGCATGATGGGTGGAGGGAACCTTTCCTTTAAACATCCAGTTCAGCACTGGCAGTCGAGGTGCCAGAAGAAGCTGTGTTTCAGTACCGACTACTTCAGAAGCAGCCCGAACCCCCTCATAAGCAGCTAAGATCTCCTTCTCAGTTGGAGTGTAGCCCTCTTCCGACCCCCTGTACGCCCGACTCCAGAATCCCAGAGGTCGGCCTCGGGTCTCTCCTGAGGCTCTTTGCCACAAACTCCAAGTGGGACCGGTCTCTCCAGCAGCGGTATAGAGGATGTTCTTTATTCCTTGTCCTGTCCGTACTGGCCCTAGGGCCACAGCACGGTCTATCTCCTGTTTAATCTGTTCAAAAGCCTGCTGCTGCTCAGGGCCCCATGTAAACTCATTTCTCATTCGCGTCACATGATAAAGGGGGCTTAAAATGAGGCTGTAGTTTGGAACATGCATTCTCCAAAAGCCCTCTGCACCCAGAAAAGATTGTGTCTCTCTTTTGCTAGTGGGTGGAGACATAGCAGTGATTTTGTCGATCACATCTGTCAGGATGTGACGACGGCCATCTTGCCACTTTATACCTAGGAACTGAATCTCCTGGGCAGGTCCTTTCACTTTGCTTCGCTTAATAGCAAAACCAGCACTCAGAAGAATTTGGATCATTCGCTCTCCTTTTGCGAAGACTTCTTCTGCTGTATCGCCCCACACAATGATGTCATCAATGTACTGCAGGTGCTCAGGAGCACTGCCCTGTTCCAATACAGTTTGGATCAACCCATGGCAAATGGTCGGGCTGTGTTTCCACCCCTGGGGCAAACGGTTCCAGGTATACTGAACACCCGTCCATGTGAAAGCAAACTGTGGCTTACATTCTTTGGCCAAAGGAATGGAAAAGAAGGCATTAGCAATGTCAATGGTGGCATACCATTTGGCCGCTTTTGACTCCAGTTCATACTGGAGTTCTAACATGTCCGGCACAGCAGCACTCAGTGGGAGTGTGACTTCATTCAGGCCACGGTAGTCCACCGTCAGCCTCCATTCTCCACTGGCTTTACGCACTGGCCATATGGGGCTGTTAAAAGGCAAGTGAGTTTTGCTGATCACTCCCTGGCTCTCTAGTTGATGAATTAACTTATGAATGGGGAGCAAAGAATCCCTGTTGGTGCGGTACTGCCACCTGTGCACCGTTTTTGTTGCAATCGGTACCTGTTGCTCTTTTACTCGCAGCAGCCCCACAACAGATGGATCTTCTGACAGGCCAGGCAAAACAGACAGCTGCTTAATGTTGTCTGCGCCCACAGCAGCTATTCCAAAGGCCCATCGATACCCCTTAGGATCCTTGAAATGCCCCCTTCTGAGATAATCAATACCTAGAATACACGGAGCCCCTGGGCCCGTCACAATAGGATGTTTTTGCCAGTCCTTACCAGTGAGGCTTATCTCAGCCTCCAACACAGTCAATTCTTGAGAGCCCCCAGTCACTCCAGAAATATGGATTGATTCTGTCCCTTCATGACTCGAGGGCATCAGAGTGCACTGTGCACCAGTGTCCACCAGTGCCTTATATTTCAGTGGTTCTGATGTGCCAGGCCATCGAATCCACACAGTCCAATATACTCTATTATCCCTTTCCCCCCCCTGACTGAGGGCAGGGCCCCTCTATTCATTACCTGTGGTAACTGGAGCAACTGCACTGGTGGTTGATCTGCTTTGTAATTCTTTCACCCGGGCTCGTAGTACAGGAGTAGGTTGACCGTGCCACTTCCTCATGTCTTCTCCATGGTCGCGTAGGTAATAGCATACGACAATTTGCGGTGTATTATCCCTTACTCGAGCCGGAGAACGTCTGCCTCTAACCGCTGAAATTTTTGATGGTGCACGTGAGAAGGAAGGTTCATTGTCTTTAGTTAGGTGGGCTCGGATCATCTCCTTCATCTCCTTCATCTCCTTCATTAGACTCTTTTGATTATCCTGATCTTCATCAAGCGTCTCTGATACTGCTACAGGTTTGTCACGGTTAATCAGTTGAGACACTTGCTCCGTCATCATTCTTGATATAGCAGCAACGGCAGCATGAATTGGGGACAGCAATTGTCCGTAGTTTTGGAGCGTAACAATTAATTCATAAACTAAGGGCGTTCTCTGTTGTTCGTTGAATCTGTCACACGCTGACATTAGTGTAGAGGCATATTTGTCCGGCGCTGTTGTCACGATTTTCTGCCATATCTCAGGCGTTGTCCTCACTTTTTCAGGGTCGCGGTTTTGGTGTGGGTGTTTAGGAACAAAGTCAGGGTCATACAGCATTTCCACCACGCCTATTTCCCTCAAATACTGGATACCCTTTTCAACTGTATCCCATTTTTTCATCGCAATCTTCAAGCCATTTTTGAAGGGATACTTTTCCTTCACGGCTGTTAACACTCGTTCCCAGAGGGAGGCAGCCTCATCCGAACATCGACTAATTCCTCTATCAATAGCTGGATCTCTGGCAATGGCACCTAGTTGGCGAGCTTCATTACCATCCAGAGACAAGCTATGGGCCCCACTGTCCCAACAGCGAACCAACCAGGAAACAAGAGTTTCATTCGGGCGCCGTGTGAACTCCTTTCTTGAACCTTGGATTTCAGTCATCTTTAGAGGCCGGCGAGTAGTAATAGAGACTTCCTCTTCATCACTCTCTTCTGCATGTCTCTTAGTTTTCGCTTTTGCCTTTCGCGATGGTGGTGGTTCTGAGGAGGGCCCCTCGCCTGGATCTTCCTCCTCCTCCTCCTCTTCTTCTCTTTTTCGTTCAAGACACGAAGACACTCGTTTCCATTTCTTGCCCTCCACAGGAGAAACCGGTATTGTTACTGGTGTCTCCTGTGATCGATTAGATTTGACTTGGGGATTTTCCCCTTTGGCTTGAACCTCAGCTCGGAAACTCTCTCTCTCCAGAATGGTATTTTATAGGGTACGGTAAGCACAAGCCAAACCCCAAATAAGTTGTACCTCCTTAGATTTATGTAAGCCGCATAGTCCCTGACTCAAATACTGGCTTAGTTTCTCAGGATCCCACAGGTGTTCAAGAGTAAAATCCCATGACACTGCAGGTCCCCATGCTTCTAAGACCTTTCCTAAACCTCTCCATATTCCCTGCCAGTCATCATTCTCTAGTTTTGGAGAAGACTCCTTATTACGAATGCGTTGGAGTACATTCAGGAGAATTGATGACACGAACAACAACAACAACATGAGTATTAATTCAAGATTCGTAAAACGTTTGACAAACCGAGAAGAAAACCCGGAGACTGGTCTGAACATTGTGTTGTTTGTAAAATTAGCTATTCCATTTGGGATGTAGCTGTTTGTGAAATTAGCTACTCCATTTGGGATGTAGTTGTTTGTGAAATTAGCCATTCCTTCTGGGATGTAGATTTCAAAGTTCAAATCATACCACATTGCAAGTAGGTAAAACATAGGTGTCTCCATCAGTGCCCTTAGATAGTTATATATGAATGCAATTCCACAACACGTAAGTGTGAGATGGATTATTGGCCAGTAGGTTGTGAGTAACACCATTGCTTTAAATCCTTTACCCAGCACCCCCTCGATAACAAGTGGGTTCATCACTGGTGCTTGCTAAAAAGGGGTTAATGAATTGAAGCTAACAAGAGGATGGCAAAAAAAAAGAAAAAAAGGCACTACCCAGACTAAGCAGTGCTCAAAGTTTACAAATATCCCAGAACACTGGCAGTACGCCTAATCTTTCAAGGTCAGGTTTTCCAGCACAGAAACCTGAACTACTGATAATGCTCCCTAACGAAGCTCTCTAAGAGCAGAGAGAAAAAGAGATTCGTTCTAAAAGCTAAAAAGCAGTGTGCCCCACGTTGGGCGCCAAAAATCTGTCACGGAGTTGACCAGATCAATCTATGTCCGTGACAGGGGCGACAGGCCTCTGCCCTTCCCCCCCACCCCAGTCCCACAAAAATGGGAAGGAAGGAAGGAAGGGAGGAAAAGAGCAGCGGCAACAATCTATGGAGGAAAACTTATTTTACTATAATATTGGAATACAAGATAACACAATATGTACAATTTAATTGAAATTGAGATTAATAAATCAGACAAGATAAGAGAGAGAGTTCCCGGGACCGATTCAAACCTGAAAAGCTTGGAACGGCTAGGAAAGCACCCTCCAGCACCCACTGCAAGGCAGCAAAAAGAAGTGCCCCCCCCCCACCCGGAAGGGCCAGATCCCGTGACTGCTGTAATGTACAGGGATAGGTACTTGGAATTGGGGCAGTGACACTTTAATGCCCCGTACACTACATGATGTTTTGATGTGGAATACTGAAACCATAAAAAAAAACAAAACAAAAACAAAAACATAGAACCATGACACTTACCCAATTATCAGTGCCCGTAATTTGGATACTAAGCAGGGAGGTCCATGTTGTGTGTAGCATTTTCAGAGCACTGGCTCTGCCGCCTCTATCCCTTTACTTCAGCTCGTGCAGGGTTTCATAGAATCTCTTTGTCCACCCCTGCAGGGACTGAGAGTCTGTCTTCAGGGCAGCAATAAGAATACCATTATAGTGTTCAATAAGGCTTGCCCTCATGGGATTATATGGCAGGTGGAATTGCTACTCAATGTTATTTTCTTCTCCCAGTGTTGTGTCATCGCACCAGTAAAATGAGTCCCTTGGTCACTCTTGATGACTTGAGGTGTCCTATAGGCAGCCATCAACTTGGTAAGTGCCTTGATGGTATACGCCTGGTTCACTCTCGGCACTGGATAGGCCTGCATTAGCCTACTTGCGGTCCCGATGCAGGTCAAGGCATATCTCACTCCCTCAGATCTGCCCTTGCTAGAGAAGACTGTGTCCTCTAGCAAGATGGGCTGTTGTTGTGGACAATGATCTCAGTCTCATCTTGGATCAAGTGTCACAGTCTCAACACGACTGGGCAATGTCAGATAGTTGTATGGGCAGCCCCTATGCTATAGAAGTTGCCCACATCGTCTTTTGTCCAGGATGGCGCAGTTTCTGATGTAACGAGCAGGCGATGTTCTCATATGGTGAATTCTCAATCCATCAAACTCGGGCCAGCGTGTTGGCTTCATCATTTCTCGGTGATTGTAAGGGCTGATGACCAGAAACATGGTAGACACATTTCTGTATGGGAACTGCTGAGTCATGGCCTGAACCTCTGATTAATCACCTCAGGCAAGCCATGAGTCAGCCAGAGGAGCACAGGTGAAGGCAATTCACCTATGCTGCTGGAAGGGGGGAGCCTGGCTCCACCCCTCCTAGACCTTTTTAAGAGCTGGCTACCGGAGGGGAAGGATCTCTTCTGGAGATCATCTCTATTGGTGTCTTTTGGTGAGCTCAACCGGAGGGTAAGCTCTTCCATTTATTCTCTTTTGTGATCCTTGTTTGCTTTGTCTTACTCTTTTGATTATATTGCGATTATAACATTTTGATATCTATTGATTATACACAATTATATTGTGATTATAATGTCTTGGTTATTCAGGAGTGGACAATATTTTTCTAGAGAAAATGATTCCAGGGCTGATCCCAGGATTTGTGGGATTGCCCTATTATGAGTTCGCAGTTATTATCAAAAGATGGGGTCCCTTATGTATTATGGGCGTTATCTCCCCATATAACTTGATAAATTACTTTCAAGAACTTATCAAGGATGTACTCATCACTAATGAAAGATGACTGGCTGCCTCTATGGTGGTATGACCACTATTAAGTACTTTAAATCATACAAATATAAGAAATAATAATTTAAGAAAACAAAATCAACTTTTAAAAGACCGTATTGAAAAACTGGAGCAAGAACTTGACGCATTAACAGGAATGGAACCCATTCTGCATCTTTCTATAGGCCAAGTTCATAACAATTTAATAAACAATGACCAGACTCCTGAATCAAGATACTCTATTGATCAGGAAAATAAAAAATCCAAATTAGATCGTGAATATCCAATTTTGACTGTTCTACTAGAAGTCTGTCCTGTCATAACCCAAAAAACAAAAAAAAAAGTGCAGGACAGACCAGCAGGGGTGCCGCCTGATCAGTGGCCCCCTGCCCAGACTCATGTACATGTAACAGCCCGGCCATACACGGCAACAGAATTGATGGATTTAGTATAGTGATTTTGGCAGAAGCCTAGAGAAAGTGTGCTAGCTTAGTTATTAAAACTGTGGGATTCCGGGGCAGAAAGTGTCTTGGTGAATGGCCCAGAAATATCTAAGTTGGCCACCATGACTGTCCATCCTGTTCTCAGACAGAGGTTGTATGCAGGTAATCAATATCGTGAAAAAAACCATTCTATATTAATATGGTTAATGGTGGCCTGCCGTATGGTATGGCTGAATAAATAGCATATACCTTTAAATACAGAGATATGGTCCTCCATGGAGGACCTCCAGAATTATGTCTGTGAACTGGGTGTAAGAGAGGCTATCTATGAAGACACATTTGATGGCCCTGATATGGTTAAATTTTCAGCAGGGATGAGAGAGATAATTTTACAGCAAGCTCCCTCCCATCTCTATGGTACCCTAGTCTCTATATTAAATCCACTTGTGGTCTCAGAAGCCGTAGTCCAGCAGGCTGCCCAGTTAGTGGCCAACTTGAGTGAAACAGAATGCCTGCGGACTAGGCGCAATATTTGGCTATTGGAAGAAGCAAAGGTCCTGCAGGTAAGTAAAACCAAAATGCCGGCTACTCGAGCTCCTCGATCGGGACCCATAAGGGTGTCCTGAAAACAAATGTTTAATGATTTAATTCGGGCTGGGGTCCAATTTGCTAAGTCCTCATAGGGCCTCCAGACGGAACTGGAGGCCCTATGTAGAATTAATGATTTATTGGTCCTGAAAAATATTCAGAGAGTTATGGCATTAGTAGACACCGGAGCAGAAACATCAATTATCTATGGAGATCCGAGCAAATATGATGGGGACTGAGTGATGATTGGTGGTTTTGGGGGACAGACTATTCCTGTCACCCAAACATGGTTAAAATTGGGGGTTGGGCGTCTCCCACCCCGGGAGTACAAGGTGTCTATTGCCCCAGTCCAAGAATACATCCTGGGCATAGATATTCTATGGGGTCTGGCTCTCCAGACAACCGTAGGAGAGTTCAGACTTGGACAGAGATGTATCAGTACCCAGGCGGTGCAGGCAATATTAAGAGGCCATGTGAAACATGGGCCTATTTGCCTGCTGAAACTGTGCTGGATTACTAACGTCGGACAGTATAGACTCCCGGGTGGGCAAGATGAAATATCGAGAACGGTGCAGGAATGAGAAAAAGTGGGCTTTATAAGACCTGCACACAACCCACATAACTCCCCCATATGGCCAGGGCGAAAGTCGGATGGCACGTGGAGGATGACAGTACGTTACAGAGAATTAAATAAGGTCACGCCGCCTATTCATGCAGCCGTACCCAATATTGCCTCCCTAATGGACACACTGAGTAGGGAGATAAAAACCTATCCTTGTGTCCTAGATCTAGCAAATGCATTCTTCAGTATCCCAATTGCTGAGGAATCGCAAGATCAGTTTGCGTTTACGTGGGGAGGCAGGCAGTGGACCTTTCAGGTCCTGCCACAGGGGTACATGCATTCACCAACGTATTGTTACAATGTAGTGGCACGTGACGTGGCTG
Source organism: Lagopus muta (assembly GCF_023343835.1). Lineage (NCBI taxonomy): Eukaryota > Metazoa > Chordata > Aves > Galliformes > Phasianidae > Lagopus > Lagopus muta. The sequence goes on from NC_064471.1 coordinate 3,076,326, forward strand.
ATTGGAGTAAACCTGATGATGTTAACCTATATCATTATATTGATCTCCTGCTGACATCCAACTCACTGGAGGCAGTAGGACAGGCAGCAAATTCATTAACCACCTATTTACATCAGAGGGGATGGGCTATAAATCCCCGAAAGGTGCAAGGTCCAGGCCTGTCCGTAAAATTCCTGGGGGTGGTTTGGTCAGGAGAGACCAAGGTGCTACCCAGTGCTGTCATAGATAAGGTTCAGGCATTCCCAGTCCCTACTACATCAAAGCAGCTGCAAGAGTTTCTAGGTATATTGGGTTACTGGCGTTCCTTTATACCTCACCTAGCGCAGCTGCTAAGACCACTATATGGACTCACAAAAAAGGGGCAGCTATGGGACTGGGGGAAAACCAAACAGGATGCTTTCCAACAAGCAAAACTGGCAGTTAATAAGCCCAGGCATTGGGTATATACGATCCTACCCTCCCAGCCAAGTTGGACGTTCATGTTACTCAAGACAGCTTCGGTTGGGGCCTGTGGCAACGCCAGAGCTCTGTTCTGTCATGGTTTTGTGATTTTTGGCTTTCGGTATTCCACATCATAACATCATGTGGGGCACTGGGACTTTAACTGTCAATGCTCAAGTCCTGTGTACCTGCCCTGAAGAGAAGAACTCCATTCCCCATGGGACCTTGCACTCAGGGCGAGGAGGTTTAACTCCTGGCAAGGTCACCTGATTTCTCTTTCTCGCCTGCCCTTCATCGTGGACACTGCTCCCGTCTCCCTGCTGCTCAACTGGACTGCGCATCTCACCTCAGCGTTGTGGTGAGGCCTATCCACCTTTCGGACATTCTCTCTCTCATTATCTTTGATTTATTAGCTTCATTTCTGATTATATTGTGTTATAGTGTGTTATCTTGCATTCCGATAATATACTTAGTAAATTAGTTTGTTTCTCCTCAGATCGGTGCTGCTGTTTTAATTATTTTTGGGGTCTTCTGTTTCCTTTTTTTCCGGAGGCGCGGATCTGCAGATCCCTCCACCCCGCTTGTCATGGAACCGGGCCAAACCAGCCCTTAAACCATTGACATTTTTGGTGGAGAATGCGGGCAAAGGCTGTTTTTTAGCTTTTTAGAACAAATCTCTCTCTGCTCTCAGAGAGCTTCGTTGGTAAAGTTTATCTTTTTCACAGGTGCTCACTGAAAAGTTGACCTTGAAAGTCTAGGCAGACTGCCAGTGTTCTGGGATATTTGTAAACTTTGAGCACTTCTATCTTGCTCCCGTAAAGAGAGAAAAGAAAATGATTCCACTTTCTCTTTTAAACCTGTTTGCAGAGGGAGCTGCTAATTTCACAGAACTTGGGATTTTTAAACAGGCTCCCAGTCTCTCCTTTAAATCCTTTATGCAGTTTTTGAATGCTCACCTGATGGCTTTGTTAATCTCCTTGAACTTACTGTTCATTATTTCAGTCAGTTTTTGTTTTTATTGTATTTTGAGGAAGCCTTCCCCAAAACCAGAGAATAGTGAAGCAGAGCTAGAGGGTGAGAGCATCAGAACTGACCAACCTGATCAACCACAGGAGGCACCCCAATTGGTGTCAGTCGCCCCAGTAAGAGGACGGAAAACGAAACGAATCTCGACTCAGTTAAAACAGAAGAAAGAGGAGGAAAGAGGTCCAGCGGAGTGGCTCCGAGGTCTAAGAGAAGCACCCGAGTCCAGGTGAGGGGCCCTCAGTAAGACCACGGTCACCAACGCCTACAAGGGCAACAAGAAGTCCTGGAAGAGCAAGAGGTGAGCAAGATATCGTTACCTTTGTTGATCGATCTCTGAATATGAATGAAATTCGAAGTCTGAGAAAAGACTTCTCACGTCACCCAAATGAGCCTATTGCCACTTGGTTACTTCGATGTTGGGACAATGGGGCCAACAGTGTGTAGCTAGATAGTAGAGAAGCTCGCCAATTGGGTGGCATTGTTAGGGACTCAGCCATTGACAGAGGCATTGGTACGTGCCAGAACCAGGCCTTCACCCTCTGGAAGCGGATGTTGTTAGCTGTAAAAGAAAGATACCCCTTCAAAGATGATCTGATGCCTGAGAAAAAGAAATGGACTGATATAGAAAAAGGCATCAGTTATTTGAGAGAATATGCTATTGTTGAAAATGCTACATAGCCCTGATTTCATTCCTGATGATCCAGACCAAGAGCATGATCCTGAGAGAGTCAGGTGTACACCAAACATGTGGCGTACATTCACAAAGACTGCACCAGAAAAGTACGCCAGTACATTTGCGGCTATGTATGGCAGAGGGGAAAGAAGACCCCTTATAAATGAACTGATTAATAAACTTCAAGACTTTGAGTTACATTTAAGCCCTCTACGAGTTTGTGTTTCAGCCATTGCAAAGGTAGCTGAAAAGCTGAACAGAATGGAGAGCAAGCAAGAAGGTATCATAGACAAACTGTCTACCGTGCCTGATGCTGATGGATCCATGGTGGTAACAGATGCATCCAATGGAGATCAGAATTCCCAAGACAGCCTACTGGAGGGACTGATTAACTTGGTTTCCTCCCAGCTGGCATCATCCAAAGTCTCAGCTATCAAAAGAAGACGTCCTCCTGCTCGAGCAAGTGACAACAGTAAAACTGTCACGTTTTGACTTGTGGCATTACCTACGTGACCGTGGAGAAGATATGAAGAAGTGGCATAAGCAACCTACTCCTGCACTTCAAGCACGGGTAAAAGAATTACAAGGCAAAACAACCACCAAGGTGAACTTCTCCAAAAAGGTGATTGCTCCAGTTGCTGCAGACAACGGAGGTAACAAATAGAGGGGCCCTGCCCCCAGCCAGGGGGGGAAAGGGATAATAGAGTGTATTGGACTGTGTGGATTAGATGGCCTGGCACATCAGAACCACAGAAATATAAGGCCCTGGTGGACACTGGTGCTCAGTGCACCCTAATGCCCTCGAGTCACCAAGGGACAAATTCAGTTTATATTCATGGGGTGACTGGGGGTTCCCAAGAGCTGACTATGTTGCAGGCTGAAATCAGCCTCACTGGTAAAGACTGGCAAAAGCACCCTATTGTGACAGGCCCAGGGGCTCCATGTATACTAGGTATTGATTACCTCAGAAGGGGATATTTTAAGGATCCCAAAGGGTATCGATGGGCCTTTGGAATAGCTGCTGTAGACACAGAAGGTGTTAAGCAGTTGTCTTCTTTGCCTGGCCTATCAGAAGATCCATCTGTTGTGGGGTTGCTACGAGTGGAAGAGCAACAGGTACCGATAGCTACAAAAACGGTGCACAGGCGGCAGTACCGCACCAACAGGGATTCCTTGCTCCCCATTCATAAGTTGATTCGTCAACTGGAGAGTCAGGGTGTGATCAGCAAAACTCACTCACCTTTTAACAGTCCCATATGGCCAGTGTGTAAAGCCAGTGGAGAATGGAGGCTGACGGTAGATTACCGTGGCCTGAATGAAGTCACACCCCCACTGAGTGCTGCTGTGCCGGACATGTTAGAACTCCAGTATGAACTGAAGTCAAAAGCAGCCAAATGGTATGCCACCATTGACATTGCTAATGCCTTTTTCTCCATTCCTTTGGCCAAAGAATGTAGGCCACAGTTTGCTTTCACCTGGAGGGGCATTCAGTATACCTGGAATTGTTTGCCCCAGGGGTGGAAACATAGCCCAACCATTTGCCATGGGCTGATCCAAGCCGCACTGGAACAGGGAGGTGCTCCTGAGCACTTAAAGTACATTGATGACGACATTGTGTGGGGCAACACAGCAAAGGAATTTTTTGAGAAAGGAGAGTGAATAATCCAGATCCTTCTCCGTGCTGGTTTTGCTATTAAGCGAAGCAAAGTGAAAGGACCTGCCCAGGAAATTCAGTTCCTGGGCGTAAGATGGCAAGATGGCCGTTGTCACATCCCGACAGATGTGATCGACAAAATCACTGCCATGTCTCCGCCCACTTATAAGGAAGAGACAGAATCGTTTCTGGGCGTAGCGGGTTTTTGGAGAATGCATGTTTCAAACTACAGCCTCATTGTAAGCCCCCTTTATCATGTGACGCGAATGAAGAATGAGTTTACATGGGGTCCTGAGCAGCAGCAGGCTTTTGAGCAGATTAAGCAGGAGATAGCCCGTGCTGTGGCCCTAGGGCCAGTATGGATGGGACAGGATGTGAAGAACATCCTCTACAGTGCTGCTGGAGAGACCGGTCCCACTTGGAGTTTGTGGCAAAGAGCCTCAGGAGAGACCCGCGGCCGACCCCTGGGATTCTGGAGTCGGGCGTATTGAGGGTCTGAAGAGCGCTACACTCTAACTGAGAAGGAGATCTTAGCTGCATATGAGTGGGTTCGGGCTGCTTCTGAAGTAGTCGGTACTGAAACACAGCTCATTCTGGCACCTCGACTGCCAGTGTTGAACTGGGTGTTTAAGGGAAAGGTTCCCTCCACCCATCATGCTACTGATGCCACTTGGAGTAAGTGGGTTGTGTTGATTACGCAGCGAGCGCGGATGGGGAACCTCAGCCATCCAGGAATCCTAGAGGTGATCATGGACTGGCCTGAAGGTAAAAAGTTTGGAACATTGCTATCAGAAGAAGTATCACGTGCTAAAGAAGCCCCACCATACAATGAACTACCAGAGAATGAAAAGAAGTATGCCCTGTTCACAGATGGATCGTGTCGTATTGTGGGAAAGCATTGCAGATGGAAATCTGCTGTGTGGAGCCCCACACGACAAGTTGCAGAAGCCACTGAAGGGAAAGGCAAATCAAGCCAATTTGCAGAGGTAAAGGCTGTCCAGCTGGCCTTAGATGTCGCTGAGCGGGAGAGGTGGCCAATGCTCTATCTTTACACTGACTCATGGATGGTGGCAAATGCCTTATGGGGGTGGTTACAGCAGTGGGAGCAAAACAACTGTCAAAGAAGGGGTAAACCTATTTGGGCTGCTGAACTGTGGAAAGACATTGCTGCCCGAACAAAGACTATGGTTGTAAAGGTGCGCCATGTAGATGCGCATGTGCCCAAGAGTCGGGCTACTGAAGAACAGCAGAATAACCATCAGGTAGATTGAGCTGCCAAAATTAAGGTGGCTCAAATAGACCTGGACTGGCAGAACAAGGGTGAATTATTTCTAGCTCGGTGGGCCCATGAGACCTCAGGTCATCAAGGAAGAGATGCAACATACAAATGGGCTGGGCATGGCAGATTGATTATATCACCTTGCCACGATCTCGCAATGGTAAGCATTATGTGCTTACTATGGTGGAGGCAACCACCGGGTGGCTTGAAACATTTGCAGTACCCCATGCTACTGCCCGAAACACCATATTAGGGCTTGAGAAACAAGTCCTATGGCGACATGGCACCCTGGAAAGAATTGAGTCAGATAATGGGACTCATTTCAAAAATTCTCTTGTAAATACTTGGGCCAAAGATCATGGAATCGAGTGGATTTATCATATTCCCTATCATGCACCAGCTTCTGGTAAAATTGAACGCTACAATGGGTTGTTAAAAACCATGTTGAAAGCAATGGGTGGCGGAACATATAAGCACTGGGAGAAGCATTTGGCAGAAGCCACCTGGTTAGTCAATACTAGAGGATCAATCAATCGCGATGGTCCTGCTAGCTCCCTACATACTGTTAAGGGAGATAAGGTTCCTGTAGTACATGTGAAGAACATGCTGGGAAAAGCGGTTTGGGTTTTTCCAGGTTCTGGAAAGGGCAAACCTCTTCGTGGAACTGTTTTTGCCCAGGGACCTGGGTCCATTTGGTGGGTGATGCAGAGAAATGGGCATGTTCAGTGTATACCACAAGGGAATTTGATGTTGGGGGAGTGCAGCCAGTAATTCCATGTAAATATACATATCTTTTTGTGTGTGCGTGTGTTTAATGTTTGGTAATTACTATTTGTATATATATTAAGCATGATGTAGTGATGTAGAATAAGGGGTGGAATGTCATGGTTTTGTGATTTTTGGCTTTCGGTATTCCACATCATAACATCATGTGGGGCACTGGGACTTTAACTGTCAATGCTCAAGTTCTGGGCACCTGCCCTGAAGAGAAGAAGAACTACATTCCCCAGGGGACCTTGCACTCAGGGAGAGGAGGTTTAACTCCTGGCAAGGTCGCCTGATTTCTCTTTCTCGCCTGCCCTTCGTCGTGGACACTGCTCCCGTCTCCCTGCTGCTCAGCTGGACTGCGCATCTCACCTCAGCGTTGTGGTGAGGCCTATCCACCTTTCGGACATTCTCTCTCTCATTATCTTTGATTTATTAGCTTCATTTCTGATTATATTGTATTATAGTGTGTTATCTTGCATTCCGATAATGTACTTAATAAATTAGTTTGTTTCTCCTCAGATCGGTGCTGCTGTTTTAATTATTTTGGGGTCTCCTGTTTCCTTTTTTTCCGGAGGCGCGGATCTGCGGATCCCTCCACCCCGCTCGTCACGGAACCGGGCCAAACCAGCCCTTAAATCGTTGACATTTTTGGACCCCCATTGGTTTCTGGTCTCAGGTTTGGCATGGAGCAGAAGAAAGATACGGTATGACTGACAAACAGTTATTGGCTGCCTATTCGGCATTACAGGAAGTAGTGCCAATAACTCAAACAGCTGCAGTTATAGTCAAGACCACTCTGCCAATTCAGGGGTGGGTGAAAGATCTGACCCACCTTTTTAAGACAGGGGTGGCCCAAGCACAAACAGTGGCACTATGGGTCGCCTATCTCAGCCAAAGTAGTAGTCTGTCTTCATCACCTTTGAAAGAAGAACTCCAGAACATCCTAGGCCCAGTGACGTATCACAGTGATGCACCAAAAGAAATACTGGTCGCTCCACCAGAGAAGAGTCCTGTTCAGGAAGGAATATATCCTATCCCTGAAGATGCCTGGTACACAGATGGGTCCAGCAAGGGCATCCCGAGCAAGTGGAGAGCAATAGCATACCATCCTTCCACCGAGACAATCTGGTTCGATGAGGGGGATGGTCTTAGCAGCCAATGGGCAGAACTGCGAGCCGTGTGGATGGTTATAACCAAGGAACCCCGTGATGGTATCCTGAACATCTGCAGGGCCTGTTCAAGAACCACAAGTTCTGTAGTATTAGCAACACCCTCTGGAATTGTATGCCGAATTGTAATGCAATGATGCGATGTACATGTTTCCATCAGTGTTTTCAAGTGATTATATATACCTGTAGGTCCATAGAGCAAAGTGGCAAACTTAATTAGGGCCCTGCACATTCTGAGCATTAAAAAAGAGAAAACCATGGCATGCAGTTCCTTGAAAAGCAGTGTTACGAGAGAAAGCATTTTTATTTTTTTTCTCTTTAGAGAAGTAAGATAGCAGTGCTCAAAGTTTACAAATATCCCAGAATATTGGCTGTCCACTCGGACTTTCAAGATGAAGTTTTCATTAAGTACCTGCCAGAGTGATAAACTTTTTTAACAAAGCTCTCCAAGAGCAGAGAGAGAGATTCATTCTAAAAGCTAAAAAGCAGCTTCTGCCTGCATTCTTCAACAAGCATGTTGACAGTTTACAGGCTGTTTCAGCCTGGTTCTGTGACTGGCGGGGCAGAGGGATCCGCAGATCTGCACCTGCAGAAACAGGGGACCCCAAAATAATTAAAAACAGCAGCAACAATCTGAGGAGTAGCAAACTAATTTACTAAATATAGTATCAGAGTGCAAGATAACACACCATAATACAATATAATACAGTAAAGTCAGAATTGGAGCTAATAAATCAAATATAATGGGAGAGAATGTCTGAAAGGTGGAAAGGCCTCACCATAACACTGAGGTGAGACGTGCAGTCAGGTCAAGCAGCAGGGAGGGGAGCCGAAAAAGGGATGTCAGGTGACCTTGCCAGGGGTTAAATCTCCACTCTGAACTGAAAGCCCCCTGGGGTATGTAGTTGTTCTTTTCCGAACAGGTGCCTGGAACTGGAGTATTAACTCTATAACTCCCAGTGCACTACATGATGTTATGATGTGGAATACCAGTTGTACTAAAAATCATAAAACCAGGCATGGAAACTTCAGTTGTCTACAGTGATCTGACTAAATTTCAAGGAGGAAGAGGAATGATTGTGGGTGTATGGGAACTGCTGAGTCACGGCCTGAACCTCTGATTAATCACCTGAGGTGAGCCATGAGTCAGCCAGAGGAGCACAGGTGAAGGCAATTCACCTGTGCTGCTGGAAGGGGGGGAGCCAGGCTCCACCCCTCCTGGACCTATTTAAGAGCTGGCTACCAGAGGGGAAGGATCTCTTCTGGAGATCCCCTCTTTTGGTGTCTTCTGGTGAGCTTAACCCAAGGGTAAGCTCTTCCACTTATTCTCTTTTTGTGATCGTTGTCTGCTTTGCCTTACTCTCGTGATTATATTGCGATTATAACATTTTGATATTTATTGATTGTACACAATTATATTGTGATTATAACATCTTGGCTATACAGTGGGTTTTGGGGGACAGACCATTCCTGTCACCCAAATGTGGTTGAAATGGGGTGTTGGGCATTTCCTGCTCTGGTGTCTGTTGCTCCAGTCCTAGAGTACATTTTGGGCATAGACATTTTATGGGGTCTGGCTCTCCAGATGACTGTGGGAGAGTTCAGACTCCAGCAGAGATGCATTAGTGTCTGAGTGGTGCAGGTGATATTGAGAGGCCATGCAACGAATGAGCCTATTTGCCTGCCAGAACTGCACCAGATTACTAATGTAAGGCAGTATAGACTCCCAGGGGGGCAAGATGAAATATCAAGGACTGCGCAGGAATTATAAAAAGTTGGGATTATAAAACCTGCACATAGCCCGTATAGTTCCCCCATATGGCCAGTGTCAAAGTCAGATGGAACATGGAGAATGACAAGTAGATAATTAAATAAGGTCACATCATCTGTTCATGGGGCCATACACAATACTGCTTCCTTAATGGACACATTGAGTAGGGAGTTAAAAACCTATCACTGTGCCCTAGACTTGTCAAATGCATTATTCAGTATTCCAATTGCTGAAGAATTGAAAAACCAGTTTCCATTTACATGGGGAGGCAGGCAGTGGACCTTTCAGGTCCTGCCACAAGGGTACGTACCAAAATATTGCCATAATCTAGTGGCGAGTGATCTGGCAAATTGGGAAAAACCTAATAATGTTAGCTTGTATCTTTGTATTTATCATCTCCTGTTGACATCCTTCTCACTGGAGGCAGTAGGACAGGCAGCAGATTTGTTGGCTACCTATCTGCAAGAAAAAGAATGGGCTATAAACCCTCAGAAGGTGCAAGGTCTGGGCCTGTCCGTGAAATTCCTGGGGGTGGTTTGGTCAGGAAAGACCAAAGTACTACCCAGTCCTGTCATAGATAAGGTACGGTCATTAATGGGATACCCCTACAACACCAAAGCAGCTGCAGGAGTTCTTAGGTATACTGGGATATTTGTGTTCCTTTATACCTCCTTTATCACAGCTGCTGAAACCATTATACATTATACTCATGAAAAAGGGGCAACTATGGGAATGGGGGGGGAACGGGACAAGAGGGTTTTCAACAGGCAAAAATGGCAGTTAAACAAGCCCAGGCATTAGGTATATTTGATCCTACCCTCCCAGCCAAATTTGATGTTCATGTCACTCAGGATGGCTTTGGCTGGGGCCTGTGGCAACACCAGAGTTCTGTTCAGACCCCCATTGGATTCTGATCTCAAGTCTGGCATGGAGCAGAAGAAAGATACAGTGTGATTGAAAAACAGTTATTGGCTGCTTACTCCACATTACAGGCGGTAGAGCCATTAACTCAAAAAGCTGAAATCATAGTTAAGATCACCCTGCCAATTCAGGGGTGGGTAAAAGATCTGATCCACCTTCTTAAGACAGGGGTGGCCCAGGCAGAAACAGTGGCACAATGGGTCACCTACCTCAGCCAGAGGAGTAGTCTGTCTTCATTGCCAGTGAAAGAAGAGCTTCAGAAGATCCTAGGCCCAGTGACATATCACAGTGATGCACCAAAAGAAATACTGGTCACTCCACCAGAGAAGAGTCCCGTTCAGGAGGGGAAATACCCCATGCCTGAAGATGCCTGGTACACAGATGGGTCCAGCAAGGGCAACCCGAGCAAGTGGAGAGCAATAGCATACCATCCTTCCACTGAGACAATCTGTTTTGACAAGGGGGGTGGTCAGAGCAGCCAATGGGAAGAACTACAAGCCATGTGGATGGTTATAACCAAGGAACCCAGTGGTGGTATCCTGAACATCTGCACAGATAGTTGGGCTGTGTACCGGGGGCTCACTCTTTGGATTGCACAGTGGGCCACCCAGGAATGGACTATCCACGCCTGACCGATCTGGGGCAAAGACATGTGGTTAGATATATGGAATACGGTCAAACACAGGACTGTACGTGTCTACCATGTTTCTGGTCATCAGCCCCTACAGTCACCGGGAAACGATGAAGCCGACACTCTGGCCCGAGTTTGATGGATTGAGAATTCTCCATCTGAGAACATCGCCCGTTGGTTACATCAGAAGCTACGGCGTGCTGGACAAAAGACAATGTGGGCAGCTGCTAAAGCATGGGGACTGCCCATACAGCTAACTGACATTGCCCAGGCATGCCGGGATTGTGACGCTTGCTCCAAGATGAGACTGAGATCGCTTCCCAAAACAACAGCCCATCTTGCTGGGGGACACAATCCTCTCCAGCGATGGCAGGTCAATTACATCGGGCCCCTTCCTTGCTCCGAAGGGGCAAGATACGCCCTGACCTGTGTCGACACTGCAAGTGGGCTGCTGCAGGCCTATCCAGTACCGAAAGCAAAGCAGGCATATACCATCAAGGCACTCACCAAACTGATGTCTGCCTATGGGACACCTCTAGTCATTGAGAGAGACCAAGGGACTCATTTTACTGGTGCAAATATACAGCGCTGGGCAGATGAATATAACATCGAGTGGTGATTCCACCTGCCGTATAATCCAACGGGGACAGGCCTCATCGAACGTTATAACGGTATTCTTAAGGCTGCCCTGAAGACAGACTCCCAGTCCTTGCAGGGGTGGACGAAAAGACTGTATGAAATCCTGTGAGACCTCAATGAAAGACCTCGAGACGGCAGACCCAGTGCCCTGAGAATGTTGCAGATGACATGGGCCACCCTGCTTAGGATCCAAACTACGGACACTGATCATCAGGTAAGACCCCAGATTGGTAACGAAAATAATCTTCTGCTCCCTGCCCCTGAGAATTAATATCCCTGTACCCATAAAATAAAATGTCCCTGGAAGGTGCAGGTAGGACCCAACCATTTGCCGTGAGTTGATCCAAACTGTATTGGAATAGGGCAGTGCTTCTGAGCACTTACAGTACACTGATGACACTATTGTGTGAGGCAACACAGCAAAGGAAGTTTTTGAGAAAGGAGAGCAAATAGTCCAGATACTTCTGAGTGCTGGTTTTGCTATTAAGTGATGCAAAGTGAAAGGACCTGCACAAGAAATCCTGTTCCTAGGAGCATAGTGGAAGGATGGGCATTGTCACATCCTGATGGATGTGATCAACAAAATCACTGTAATGCCTCTGCACACTGGAAAAAAAAATGCACTGCCTTTCAGGGTGTATGGGAACTGCTGAGTCAAGACCTGAACCTCTGATTGATCACCTGAGGCGAGCAATGAGTCAGCCAGAGGAGCACAGGTTAAGGCAAATTTACCTGTGCTGCTGGAGGGGGTGGAGCCAGGCTCCACTCCTCCTAGACCTATTTAAGAGCTGGCTATGCAGGGAAAGGATTTTTTTTTGGAGATCTGCTCTGCTGGAGTTTTGTAAGTGAGTGTAGGATAGGGTTAAGCTTTCTATTTATTCTTATTTTGTTATTATAATCTGCTTTACTAAACTCTCTTGTTTATTTTGTAATTATAATATCATAATATTCATTGATTATACATTGAGCTTGGTGGGTTTTTGGAGAATGCATGTGTATGGGAACTGCTGAGTCATGGCCTGAACCTCTGATTAATCACCTGAGGTGAGCCATGAGTTAGCCAGAGGAGCACAGGTGAAGGCAATTCACCTGTGCTGCTGGAAGGGGGGGAGCCTGGCTCCACCCCTCCTGGACCTATTTAAGAGCTGGCTACCAGAGGGGAAGGATCTCTTCTGGAGATCCCCTCTTTTGGTATCTTCTAGTGAGCTCAACCCAAGGGTAAGCTCTTCCACTTATTCTCTTTTGTGATCCTTGTTTGCTTTGTCTTACTCTTTTGATTATATTGCGATTATAACATTTTGATATCTATTGATTATACACAATTATATTGTGATTGTAACATCTTGGTTATACAGCATGTTCCAAACTATAGCCTCATTGTAAGCCCTCTTTATCAGGTGATGTGGAAAAAGAATGATTTTACATGGGGTCCTGAGCAACAGCAGGCTTTTGAGCAGATTAAACAGGAGATAGCCTGTTCCCTGGCCCTGGGGCCAGTACAGGTGGGATAGGATGTAGAAAACCTTCTCTATACTGCTGTTGGAGAGAAAGGTCCCTCTTGGAGTTTGTGGCAAAAAGCCTCAGGAGAGACCCAAGGCTGACCCCTGGGATTCTGGAGTCAAGCTTGCAGGAAGTCAGAGAAGTGATACATTCCAACAAAAAGTTTGTAACATCACAAGCATAAGAGGTATCGTGAGCTAAAGAGGCCCCACCATACGATGAACTACCAGACAATGAATAGAAATATGCCCTGTTCATTGGTGGATTGTGTCGTATTGTGGGAAAGCATCACAGATGGAAATCTGCTGTGTGGACCCCCACATGACAAGTTGCAGAGGCCACTGAAGGGAAAGAAGAATCAAGCCAATTTGCAGAGGTAAAGGCTGTCCAATTGGCCTTAGATGTCACTGAACGGGAGAGGTGGCCAGTGCTCATAGAGCATTTACTCTGAGTCATAGATGGTAGCAAAGACTTTATGGGGGTGGTTACAGCAGTGGGAGCAAAATAACTGGCAAAGAAGGGGTAAACCTATTTGGGCTGCTGAACTGTGGAAAGACATTGCTGCCCGAATAAAGTATATGGTTGTAATGGTGTACCCTGTGGATGCCCATGTGCCCAAGAGTCAGGCTACTGAAGAACAACAGAGTAACAATCAGATCGAGCTGCAAAAATTGAGGTGTCTCAGATAGATTGGTGTAGTTAACAAAATACACAAGATAGAGATGTAGTCAACGAAATACGTAAAGCAGGGGCTGTCAAGGTCACCAGGCGTAACAGGATCTGCGTGGGCCCCTTGCGTGGTTAACGGAATACGTGAAAGGGGGGCTGTGGAAGATATCACGCTCTGCGGGGGCTCCTTGACTCATGAGAAACCATGATGAGACATGGCAAGACAAAACATGCCACACATCTATTGGGCACTGATAACTGTAGCAAGGGTGATTGGTAGCACTGTAATATAAGGGACAACTATAAGAAGAGTGTGTTGCTTGCAATAAAAGCCATTTGCCGCTCACCACATTGGTGTCATAAAAGCGTGTGATTTGGCTGTGGCTGCCTGAGCACTTTACGATGGGACATTAATCAGAGGTAGCCGAAGCAAAGGCAACAGACTGGGACCTGCTGAATCATGGCCTGAGCCTTTGATTGACCACCTGAGGTGAGCAATGAGTCAGCCTTGGGAGCACAGGTGAAGACAATTCTCCTGTGCTACAGGAAGGAGTGGAGCTGGGCTTCACCTCTCCTAGACAGCATTTAAGAGCTGACTACTAAGTGGGATAGTTTTCTTTTTGAGATTGTTTTTCATTGAGTTTTTTCAGGGAGTCCACAACAAAGGTAAGTTTTCCATCCTTTTTATTTTTTTGTGCAATAATCTGTTTAGTCTAATTTTCTTGCATATTTCTTAGTTATAACATGTGTACATTTGTGGATTAGACAAACTGACACAATACAAGAGTGAATTTCTACCTCTGTGGGCCCATGAGACCTCAGGTCATCAAGGGAGAGATACAACGTACAAATGGGCTAGAGACCGAGGGGTGGACTTAACTATGGATGCTATTGCACAGGTTATTCATGACTGTGAAACGTGCCATCATCAAACAAGCCAAGAGGATGAAACCTCTCTGGGAGGAAGGGCAATGGCAAAAGTAAAAAAAGGGGAGGCATGGCAGGTTGATTATATCACCTTGCCACGATCTCACAATGGTAAGCATTATGTGCTTACTATGGTGGAAGCAACCATTGGGTGGCTTGAAACATACGCAGTACACCATGCTACTGCCCAAAATTAGGTCTTCAGAAACAAGTCTTGTGGTGACATGGCACCCTAGAAAGGATTGAGTCAGATAATGGGACTCATTTCAAAAATTCTCTTATAAATACTTGGGCCAAAGATCATGGCATTGCATGGATTTACCATATTCCCTATCATGCACCAGCCTCTGGTAAAATCAAACAATACAATGGGTTGTTACAAACCGCATTGAATGCAATGGGTGGCGGAACACTTAAGAATTGGCAGAAGCATATGGCAGAAACCACCTGGTTGGTCAACACTTGAGGATTTATTAATTGCAATGGTCCTACTAGCTCCCTATGTACTGCCAAGGGAGATAAAGTCCCTGTTGTACATGTAAAGATAATGTTGGGAAAAGCAGCTTGGGTCTTTGCAGCTTCTGGTAAAGATAACTTCCTCATGAAACTGTTTTTGTCCAGGGACCTGGGTCCTCTTGGTGGGTGATGGAGAAAAACGGGGATGCTCAATGCATACCTATATAATCAAAGAAAATATAGGTGTTATAATTAAGAAACATATGAGAGAGCTTGGATAAAGAACTTATTACACAAAAAAAAAAAAAAATAAATGGGACTTAACCTTTTTCTCACCTCACTTGAAAACACCAAAATGAGAGACATCCAGAAAGAAATCCTTCCCCTCTGGTAGCCAGCTCTTAAATAGGTCCAGGAGGGGTGGAGCCAGGCTCCCCCCCTTCCGGCAGCACAGGTGAATTGCCTTCACCTGTGCTCCTCTGGCTGACTCATTGCTTGCCTCAGGTGATCAATCAGAGGTTCAGGCTGTGACTCAGCAGTTCCCATACACTCCACCCCTTTATGGCACAAACCAATGATCAGGTTAACTAAAGGGTAAGCTTTCCCTAATACAGAGATCCGGTATATCGTGACGCTTATACAATTTTATCGCGACGTGTGTTGGTACAATTCAAGACGATGGGGGTCCCTTTAGCAATAAAGATCGGAGTGTTGACCACAATATCAGTAGGCCATGTACCTATTACTGGAGGGACTACTGAGCCCCCCACCTCCAAAAGTCTCCCCCAAGGTGCAAGTAGGCCACACCACTTGGGTCCTACCTGCACCTTCCAGGGACATTTTATTTTATGGGTACCTGGCTCTAAGTTCTCAGGGGCAGGGAGCAGAAGATTATTTTTGTTACCAATCTGGGGTCTTACCTGATGATCAGTGCCCGTAATTTGGATCCTAAGCGGGGTGGCCCATGTCGTCTGCAACATTCTCAGGGCACTGAGTCTGCCGTCTCGAGGTCTTTCATTCAGGTCCCGCAGGGTTTCATACAGTCTTTTCGTCCACCCCTGCAAGGACTGGGAGTCTGTCTTCAGGGCAGCCTTAAGAATACCGTTATAATGTTTGATGAGGCCTACCCCCGTTGGTTTATACGGCAGGTGGAATCGCCACTCGATGTTATTTTCTTCTGCCCAGCGCTGTATATTTGCACCAGTAAAATGAGTCCCTTGGTCGCTCTCGATGACTTGAGGTGTCCCGTAGGCAGACATCAGTTTGGTGAGTGCCTTGATGGTATATGCCTGGTTTACTCTCGGCACTGAATAGGCCTGCAGTAGCCCACTTGCAGTGTCGACATGGGTCAGGGCATATCTCGCCCCCTCAGACTGAGGAAGGGCCCCAGTGTAATCGACCTGCCATCGCTGGAGAGGATTGTGTCCCCTAGCAAGATGGGCTGTTGTTTTGGGAAGCGATCTCAGTCTCATCTTGGAGCAAGCGTCGCAATCCCTGCATGCCTGGGCAATGTCAGTTAGCTGTATGGGCAGTACCCATGCTTTAGCAGCTGCCCACATTGTCTTTTATCGAGCATGCCGTAGCTTCTGATGTAACCCACGGGCGATGTTCTCTGATGGTGAATTCTCAATCCACTGAACTCTGGCAAGTGTGTGAGCTTCATCATTTCCCAGTGACTGCAGGGGCTTTTTGCAGACCTCCACGCAGTTCCAGCCCGGTCCACAACACCCTATCAGAACCCGTCCTGTCTGCACCCCTACCCGGCACAGGGACACGAGAGATGCACGCCATAGGTTGTAGCTCAAGTGCCAATTTAGTGCTGTGCAACAACTGCCTATATACCATGACACGTGACCGCCTTGTGAACCCATGACCCATCCAGTACCACCCAGAACCATGCCCTGTAACTACCGCCCACCTTAGCCCATGTACCACCCACACCGAGTACCGCCCACATCTCCCTCCTCTCTATGCCATGCTACCGTGTCCCCTACTTTTTACTAATATTTCCCTCAGTCATTAAAACAAGAATAGTTTGTAGAGGTGCAGATGTACTAGATCCGCTGAAAAATTAGTCCTTATCTATGGATGTTGTTGAGTAGAACCGTTCCCAACGTCTGTCACTGGGGGATTCTCCAGGGGCAAGGTCTCCTCTGTTGTTGGATTATCAGTCCGGCAAGACTAGATTCCCAGTTCATGCCTTCCTTAACATCAAGAGCGACGCCTCTGCAGATGTCATCATGCGTGCTATTATCAAGGAAGTGTTAACCAGGACCAGCCTTGAGATGTTCAACTTTTTGCGGTGTGCTGCTCAAAGAGGAAGAATGGGTCGCCAGTCGCCGTCTTCAGACTGTCTTGTCTGCCACTGCCTTGGCTGGACTCGGGATTGGCTTTACCCATTTCGCAGGGATCCAGCGCGGGTTGCCACTACCTCCCACACACGCGTACCCGCGCCCAAGCACCAAGAGTGGCTGGGGCTCTTTCGACCATACCCCATCCAGACCTCGAACATACACCGCCCCAATCGGATTCCTATCTTCCCCAAAATCATGATCATCCCTTTGATGTTCCAAGTGGTTCAAACTGAATAGAGCTCTTAATAACAACCCCGAGGGGCACAGTTCCTTCCGGGGAATCTCTCCCCCCTCTCTAAGAGCTGCGAGATGCGCCTTCAGCGTGGCATGCGTCCGCTCAATAATGGCCTGACTGGTACTGTTGCCAGCTATTCATGAGCCACACACAGGGACAGTGTGAAAGGTGAGACGGGCCCCATAAGTGAAAGTAAAAAGGCAAGAAGGCTTCACAGTGACTGAGAATAAGGGGGGTGAAGGGGAATAGTTAGAAATAGTTCACAGAAGCAAGAATGTAGAGTTTGTTAGAAAATAAGGGATGGCAGACACTGTGTCTGGGATAGCGAGGGGGATGAAGGCCATAAGGGTTTGAGAAAAAGCCCGAGGACATTTGGCAGGGAGGTTATTAGATGTCCATATGGCAAGAAGAAACCGGTTTGGGGGGATGCCCCCCGAAAGGCCAGGAGTTTACAGCGAAAACGGTCAGAAGTCTTCGCAAGGAAAACAACAAATCTTCATCCCATGATCCACTATGCACACGCAAGAGGCAAGGGTCTGCACGCTAATGAACTCTCGGGGTGTAATGAATACGTATCTGAATTCTGGGGAAACTATCGATTATGTATTAGTTTCACCTATATCTGTAGCACGATTTTTCTAGATGGTGTGCAAGTTAGGTGGATCTATCCCCCTTGCACCTAGGTGTCTGCACAGCACTAAATAAACCGTACCTGCTTTGTAATCTTATTTGGGTTAAAGAGTTTGATTCCGCACGTCACAGCACATTATAGAAGGCAACTGTGGTGGGAGTAGTGCCCCCAATGCAGTTCCTGCACAATGTAGCCATGTGAAAGCAATACTGGCTACTAGTTACCACATTCGCAGGTTCTGCCTTGCTGAGCTGCAGAGCTAACAGCACCGCCTTCAGCTCTAAATGTTGGGTAGGTGTGTCTGGGCAGATCTCAACCTGTTTGCACCACTGCCTCCCATTGTGCCACATCACGGCATATTTCCCAGTTTTCCCCAAAGCATCGGTGAAAAGGGTACGACCTGGTAGTGGCTGATCATTGACTGGAACCTGTAGTATAACTGTTACCAGCTTACATAGCGTTCCCAGTGAGGTAGTTTGCACTGCTTTTATCTCACCGAAAAAATCCTCCAAACTGGCTTGAACCACAGGACTATTTTGAAGATATTGCGCCCAAATGTCCCCTGCAATCTCAATGGACACTGACTCGGGCTCCTCCCTCATGAGAGCAGTAACCTTTCGCCAGGCCCAAGAAATGGCTTGACTAATAAGAGCGCCCCACTGTGGCAAAGCACCTTTGGGCACCGCCACATAGCCCCACAAGGGTGGTTGCTGTATTCCCCTTTGATGTAACACTATTTTGGCTCCCTCCCGCTGTAAACCAATGTGACCTTGTAGTCTCTCCCCTGGAACCCAACGATAGAGCACCGCGGATTGCATGCGAGACAACAGAAATGCGATGACACGCTTTTGTTGCAATGATCATTCTCATGGAGCTGCTAGATCTGTATCACTGTCATTCAGGGTCGTCATGGCCATATCCGCCAAGATGACCTTCTGCGGCCGAATCAGATGCTTCTCCACCAGGGTACCTAAATACTTGATAGGAAACACCCTTTGAGTCTTGTCCTTCCCCACTTTGAGGCCTCTTGCTAACAACCCCTCCCAAAGGTCCTTTTCTCTGTCAGGCTTTAATTTTTCCCCGGCTACCAAAATGTCATCCATATAGTGATACACAATGAGCTGTGGGTACTTTTCTTGAAAGGGTCTCAGGGCCAAGGTGACATACATCTGACAAATGGTGGGGGAATTTTTCATAACCTGTGGTAGTACAGTCCATTGGTACTGCCTTGCCGGTTCTGCATTATTAACAGTGAGGACCGTCATGGCGAACCTAGGTGAATCATCTGGATGCAGAGGAGTGCTAAAGAAGCAGTCCTTCAGGTCAACTAGCAGACACTGCCAGGAGTCAGGCACCATGGATGGTAAAGTAATCCGGGCTGCAAAGGCCCCATATCCTGTAAAACTGCTGTCACAGAGTTGACTAGAACAATCTATGTTCCTGACAGGGAGGCAACAGGCCTCTGCCCTCCCCCCCCACCCCAGTCCCACAAAAAATGAGAAGGAAGGGAGAAAAAGAACAGCAGCAACAATCTATGGAGGAAAACTTATTTTACTATAATACCAGAATACAAGATAACACAATACAATTTAATGGAAACTGAGATTAATAAATCAGACACGATGAGAGAGAGAGAGTTCCTGGGACCGAGTCAAACCTGAAAAGCTTGGAATGGCTAGGAAAGCACCCTCCAGCACCCCCTGCAAGGCAGTAAGAGACTGGCCCCCACCCAGAAGGGCCAGATCCCGTGACTTCTGTAATGTACAGGGATAGGTACCTGGAATTGGGGCATTAACACTTTAATGCCCCATAAACTACATGATGTTTCAATGTGGAATACTGCAACCCGAAAAAACAAAAAACATAGAACCATGACATACGTCATCAGGTTTTTTCCAGGTAGCCAGGTCATGCACCACTAGATTATGACAATTTGTTGGTGAACTCTGTCTCCATCAAATTTGGTCGGATCTCCATAGATAATTGATGTTTCTTCTCCAGTGTCCACTAATGCCATAACCCTCTGTATATTTCTGGGACCAGTAAGTCATTAATTCTACATAGGGCCTCCAGTCCCATCTGGAGGCCCTAGGGGGACTAACATCCCTCGTCACGCCATAAATTGTGCTGTGGCCAATTCTTTTGCTTCCAGTGCCTCAGGCATCATGGCCCAAGACACCTGAGGCAGCTTTTTTATTTTCTATTAGGAACACTGAAATCTTCTAGGTTCCATGTTGTTGTGGGTATTCTCTCTATAACCCTTACCCTTGATTTCTTAGGGTAGTTCTGAAATTTTTTATTGTCCTGTACTCGTCTTCAAAGCTGGAGTGGGATACAATTGGGCTGGTGATCAATCTTAGCAAATGGGACCCCAGCCCAAATTAAATTATTAAACATTTGTTTTCATGAGACCCTTATGGGTCCCGATTGAGGAGCTTGAGTAGCCAGCGTCTTGGTTTTACTTACCGGCAGGACCTCCGCTTCTTCTAAAGTCCAAATGTTGCGCCTCATCTGCAGGCGTTCTGTTTCTCCTAGGTCAGCCACTAACTGGGCAGCCTGCTGGACTACAGTTTCTGAGGTCACCAGGGGATTTAATATAGAGACTAAAGTACCATACAAATAAGAGGGGGCTTGTTTTAGAATTAAGTCTCTCATCCCTGCTGAAAATTTAACCATATCAGGGCCATCAAATGTGTTTTCCTGGCATGACGGCTGCAGATGGAGCTCACCTGTCTGCAAGGGGTAAAAGGATCCTAGCCCAGGAGCTGGCGGGCATCATTAAAAGGTCTTTAAACTAGGTAAGAAGGGGGAAGGGGACAAAATGAGGACTGCTGAGGTTGTGCAGGTAGTTCGAGGTTCAAAAGTGAACTTGATGGGTGACGAGGGTGGAGTTCGAAGGGATGGAGTGTGGCAGGGGAATGCTGCTTCCCTGAAGTGTCTATACACTAATGCGCTCAGTATGGGAAATAAACAGGAAGAGTTGGAGATATGCGTGCGGTCACATGGCTATGATCTCAATGCGATCACAGAGACGTGGTGGGACAGCTCGCATGACTGGAATGTTGTCATGGAGGGCTATGTGCTTTTTAGGAAAGATCGGCCAGTGAGGCGGGGTGGTGGAGTTGCTCTTTATGTAAGAGAGCAGCTTGAATGTATTGAACTCCACCTGGGGGAGAGCGGTGTAGCAGTGGAGAGCTTGTGGGTAAGAATCAAGGGGCGGGCTGGTATGGCTGACACTGTTGTGGGTGTGTGCTACAGGCCCCCTGATCAGGAGGAGGAGGTTGATGAGGCCTTCCACAAACAATTGGAAGCAGCGTCACGATCCCAGGAACTGGTGCTTATGGGGGACTTCAATTATCCAGATATTTGCTGGAAAAGCAATGTGGCCAGGCATGCGTGGTCCAGACGGTTCCTGCAATGTGTTGAAGACAACTTCCTGATGCAGGTGGTTGAGGAATCGACGAGGAGAGGGGTACTGCTGGACCTTATTCTCACTAATAGAGAAGGGCTTGTCAGGGAAGTAAAGGTCGGGGGCAGCTTGGGTTGTAGTGACCACGAGATGGTGGAGTTCAAGATCCTGAGTGGAAGAAGTAAAGCAAAAAGTAGGATTGCTATCCTGGACTTTAGGAGAGCCAACTTCGATCTCTTCCGGTACCTACTTGGAGCTATCTCATGGGCTAGGGTGTTGGAAGGCAAGGGGGCCTGTGAGAGCTGGTCGGCATTTAAGCAGCTCTTCTTTCAAGCTCAGGATCAGTGCGTCCCTGTGAGGAAGAAATCGGGAAAGGGTGGCAGGAGACCTGTGTGGATGAGCAAGGAGCTCGTGCACAAACTCAAAGGAAAGAAGAAGGCCCATGAAATGTGGAAAAAGGGTCTGACTACTTGGGAAGAATACAGGAATGTTGTCAGGGTCTGCAGGGATGCGACAAGGAAGGCTAAAGCCCGCCTGGAATTAAATCTGGCAAAGGGGATAAAGGATAATAAAAAAGGTTTTTTCAAGTACATTAACAGTAAAAGGAAGACTAGGGAGAATGTGGCTCCCCTGCTAAGTGACGGGGGTGTTCTGGTAACAGGGGATGCTGAGAAGGCGGAGATACTGAATGCCTTCTTTGCTTCTGTCTTCAGTGAAAAAGCTCCCCCTCGGGAATCTGAGACCCTGGAGGTTAGTGAGAGGATCTGGGGAATGGAAGACCTCCCTTCTGTCAGGGAAGAAGTGGTCCGGGAGCGCCTAAGCAACACCAATGTTCACAAATCCATGGGACCCGATGGGATTCATCCACGGGTGCTGAGGGAGCTGGGAAAGGTGACTGCTGAACCACTTTCTGTCATCTTTGAGAAGTCTTGGAAGACGGGGGAGGTGCCTGAAGACTGCAAGATAGCCAACGTCACCCTGGTCTTCAAAAAAGGCAAGAAGGAAGACCCAGGCAATTATAGGCCAGTCAGCCTCACCTCTGTCCCTGGAAAGGTGATGGAACAGCTTGTGCTGGATGTCATCTCCAGACAACTGGAAGAAGAGGAGGTTATCAGGAGTAGTCAGCACGGGTTCACAAGGGGGAGGTCATGCTTGACCAACCTGGTAGCCTTCTATGATGTTGTCTCTGGCTGGGTGGATGGGGGGAGAGCAGTGGATGTAGTCTACCTTGATTTCAGCAAGGCATTTGATACTGTCCCCCACGACATCCTTATAACAAAGCTGAGGAAGTGTGGGATAGATGAGTGGACAGTGAGGTGGGTTGAGAACTGGCTGACTGGCAGAGCACAGAGGGTCGTTGTTGGTGGTGCAGAGTCTGGTTGGAGGCCTGTAACTAGCGGTGTTCCTCAGGGGTCTGTGCTGGGTCCGGTCTTGTTCAGCATCTTCATCAATGACCTTGATGAGGGGATAGTGGCCACCCTCAGCAAGTTTGTTGATGATACGAAGTTGGGAGGATTGGCTGACAGGCCTGAAGGCTGTGCTGCCATTCAGCAAGACCTGGACAGGCTGGAGAGCTGGACAAAAAAAAACCGGATGAGGTTTAACAAAAGCAAGTGTAGAGTCTTGCATCTGGGGAGGAATAATTCCATGCACCGGCACAGGTTGGAGGATGACCTGCTGGAGGGGAGCTCTGCGGAGAGGGACCTGGGTGTCCTGGTGGACAACAGGTTGGCCATGAGCCAGCAGTGTGCCCTTGTGGCCAAGAGGGCCAATGGCATCCTGGGATGCATTAAAAAGAGCGTGGCCAGCAGGTCGAGGGAGGTGATCCTCCCCCTCTACTCTGCCCTGGTAAGGCCTCATCTGGAGTACTGCGTCCAGTTCTGGGCTCCCCGGTACAAAAAAGACAGGGATCTCTTGGAAAAAGTCCAGCGGAGGGCCACGAATATGGTGAAGGGCCTGGAGCATCTCCCATATGAAGAAAGGCTGAGTGAACTGGGTCTGTTCAGCCTTGAGAAAAGAAGACTGAGAGGGGATCTGATCCAGGTCTATAAATATCTAAGGTGTGGGGGGCAGAATGGCGTGGTCGGACTCTTTTCAGTGGTGAGTGGAGACAGGACAAGGGGAAACGGCCGGAAACTGCAGCATAGGAAGTTCCGCACAAACATGCGCAAGAACTTCTTTACAGTGAGGTGACGGAGCACTGGAACAGGCTGCCCAGGGAGGTGGTGGAGTCTCCTTCTCTGGAGATGTTCAAGACCTGCCTGGGTACCTACCTGTGCGACCTGATGTAGGGAACCTGCTTTGGCAGGGGGGTTGGACTCGATGATCTCTGGCTGTCCCTTCCAACCCCTACAATTCTGTGATTCTGTGAAATTGCTTTCCTTACGCCTAGTTTGCAGATGTAATTTTGAAGGTCCTCCATGGAGGACCACATCCCTGTATGTAGAGGTACATCAGATTTATTCAGCCATACCATACGGCAAGCTGCCATTAACCATTCTATTGTAGAATGGTTTTCATCAAGATATTGATTACCCACATATAACCTCAGCCTGAGAGCAGGATGGACAGTCATGGTGGCCAACTTGGCTATTTCTGGGCCATTCACCAAGACACTTTCTGCCTCAGAATCCCACAGTCTTAATAACCAAGCCTGCAGACTTTCTCTAGGCTTCTGCTGAAATCGCTGCACTAAATCCATCAATTCTGTTGCCATGTATGGCCGGGCCCTTACATGTAAATGAGTCTGGGCAGGGGGCCACTGATCAGGCAGCACCCCTGCTGGTCTGTCCTGTACTTTTTTTTGTTTTTTGAGTTAAAACAGGAGGCAGTTCTAGTGGATCTGTTGAAATCAGAGATTCGAGATCTAATTTGGATTTTTTATTTTCCTGATCAACCAAGTCTGTTGATTCACGAATCTGGTCATTGTTTATTGAAATGTTATGAACTTGGCCTATTGGAAGATGTAGAATTGGTTTCTTCCCTGTTAATATACCAAGATCTTGCTTTAACTTTTTGTATAATCAATGAATGTTAAGATATTATAATTACAAAATAAACAAGAGCTTGGCAAAGCAGATAATGAAAACTAAAAGAGAGTAGACAGAAACCTTACTCCTATCCTGTGCTCACTTAAAAAACTCCAGCAGAGCAGATCTCCAGAAGAGATCCTTCCCTCCTGGTAGCCAGCTCTTAAATCGGTCTAGGAGGGGTGGAGCCCTCCTATTGCCTTCATCTGTGCTCCTCTGGCTGACTCAGTGCTCACCTCAGGTGATCAATCAGAGGTTCAGGCTATAACTCAGCTGTTCCCATGCACTTTTAGATATCGTCTTTCAAAAGTTGGTTTTCATTCTGTAAAGTATTGTTCCCCATTTCTGCATGACTTAAAGCATTTAACAGCAGCCATGCCACTGTGGAGGCAGCTAGTTGTCTTTCTTTTGTGATTAGAATGTCTTTGCTAAGTCCCCGAAAGTAATTTGCCATGCCATATGGGGAGATATTGCCCATAACATGTAGGGGACCCCTTTTTTTCAATGATAACCATTAGACCACAATAGGGAGATCCCACAAATTCTGGGATCTGCCCTGGAATCATTTTATCTTGGGGGGTAGCTTTCTCCCCCCGACCCATTTATAGAAATTCCATAGAAAGAACACTGTGTATTTTAGTATATTTAGCCTGCCTGGCTTGCCAAGTGTATAATCAATGAATATACAGGTGCCATAATTAAGAAATATACAAGAGAGTTTGGCTAAGCAGGTTATTACACCAAAAAGAATAGATATAGGGCTCATCCATCTCCAGGGCTCACTCAAAAACTTCAAAAAGAAATCCTTCTTTGCTGCTAGTCAGCTCTTAAATGGGTCTAGGAGAGGTAGAGCTAGGCTCCACCCCTTCCAGCAGCACAGGTGAATTGCCTTTACCTGTGCTCTTAGGGCTGACTCATTGCTTGTCTCAGGTGATCATTCAGAGTTTCAGGCCATGATTCAATGGTTCCTATACAGTATTACAAAGGAATTTGAGGTTGGGGGAGTGCAGTCTGTAATTCTATATATATTGGTTTGTGTGTGCATGCATTTAATGCTTTTTAATTGTTGTTTTTTTTTTTTGTATATATTAAGCACGTTGTAGTGATGTGGATTAAGGGGTGGAATGTTATTGTTTTATGATTTTTGGTTGTAGGTCTTCCCCATCATAATATTATGTAGCGTACTGGGAGTTTAAGTGTTAATGCTTGAGTTCCAGGTACTTGTCTGGAAGGGGAACCAGAAGAGGAACTACATACCCTAGGGTGCTTTGTGATCAGAGAGGAGGTATAACTCCTGGTAAGGTCGCCTGATGTCTCTTTTTTGGTTCTTGCTGCTCGACCCGACTATGTGTTTCATCTCAGCGTTATGGTGAGGCCTTTTCACCTTTCAGATAGACACTCTCTCATTATATTTGATTTATTAGCTTCAATTCTGATTTGACTATATTATATTGTATTATAGTGTGTTGATTTGCATTCGGATACTCTGTTTAGTAAAGTAGTTTGTTTCTCCTCAGATCTTTACCGTTGTTTTTAATTATTTTGGGGTCCCCTGTTTTGGAGGTGCGGATCTGCAGATCCCTCTACCCTGCTAATCATGGAACTGGGCCGAACCAGCCCATAAAATGTTGACGGTGTCCACCAATAGTATAACTTGTACATCTTCCTGGGACCACAAAATTTTTATTTTGACATAGGTTCTCCAGTCCCATCTGAAAGCCCTAGTTATAGGGGAACTAACATCCCTTGTCACGCCAGAAACTGTCCTATAGCCAGGTCTTTTTCAGGTGGCTTGGGCACCTTAGCTCAAGTCACCTGAGGAGACTTTATTTTATGATTAGGAACTATAAAGTCTTTCAAGTTCTAAGTTCTTGTTTGTACTTGCTGAATTATTTGTACTCCCATTCTTTTTGGAGTATTTTGAAATTTCTGATCATTTCGTAGCTGTTACCACAGTTGAAGTAAAATATGATTAGGTCGCCGATCAATCTTGGCAAAGGCCATCCCAGACCTTATGAGATTATTAAACATTTGTTTCCAGGACACCTGTATGGGACCTGATTGGGGGTGCCTGTGGGGCAGCCTTTCAGGTCTTAATAACTAGAAGAATCTCAGCTCCTTTTACCACCGGAACATTACGCCTTGTTTTTTAGGTGCTCTGTTTCCCCCAAATCGACTATCAACTGGGAAGCCTGTTGGACAATGGCCTCCGAGGTCACTGGGGGTTCAGTATGGAAACTAAGGTTCCATAAAGGTTGGAAGGAGCCTGTTGTAAATTCAGGTCTTACATGCCTGCTGAAAACTTTGCCAAGTCCAGGGTCTCAAATGTTTCCTCATATATTGTTTCTCTCATGCTTAGTTTACAAATATAGGTTTGAAGGTTCTCCATGGAGTACTATAAACCTGTGTACAATGGTACTGTCAGTCTTATTAGGCCAAGTCACACGGCGTGCTGCCATTAACCAATTTACTAATGAATGGTTCTCATCCTGGTGTTGAATGGCAGTGTATAATCTTTGTCTAAGGGCAGGGTGCAAGTAATGGATTCCAACTTTGAAATTTCTGTTCCTTTAACCATGACACTTTCTGCCCCTGAGTCCCATAACCTCAAAAGCCAGGCTGGTATGTTTTCTCTAGGCTTCTTTCAAAATCGTTGAACTAAATCCATTAATTCGGTTGCTGTATAGGGATGAGCTGTTACATGCAAATGAGTTTGGGCAGGGGGGACATTGATCAGGGGGCACCCCTGCTGGTCTATCTTGTACTTTTTTGTTTTCAGAGTTATTATAGGACAGATCTCAAATGGATTCATCTCCGATGGAGCTTTGAGATCTGACCTGAAAACTTGTTTTCTGAATCATCCAGGTCCATTATTTTAGGACCCTGGGTATCTTCTAATGTAACATTGCAGACCTGTTTTATTGGAAAAGTTAGGCTTGATTTCTTTCCTGTTAACGTGCCAAGTTGTTGTTCTAATTTTTCAGTACAATCTCATAGTAGTTGATGTTCATTTTCTAAGGTATTGTTTGATTGTATGGGAACTACTGAGTCACAGCCTGAACCTCTGATTGATCACCTGAGGTGAGCCATGAGTCAGCCAGAGGAGCACAGGTGAAGTCAATTCACCTGTGCTGCCAGAAGGGGGGGAGCCAGGCTCCACCCCTCCTAGACCTATTTAAGAGCTGGCTACTGGGGGGAAGGATCTTGTCTAGAGATCTCTCCTTCTGGTGTTTTGTAGTGAGCCTAGCATAAGGGTAAGTCTTCCATTTATTCTCTGTTGTTAGCATAGTCCACTTCGCCTAACTCTCTTGTTTATTTTGTGATTGTATCATCTTGATATCCATTAATTATACACTTGATATTTCTGCCTGATTTAAAGCATTTAATAATGGCCATGCCATGGTAGATGCGGCTAGCTGGCACTCTTTTGTAATTAAAATAACTTTATCTAATCCATGAAAATAATCCACCATGCGGGATGGGGAGGAAATATTTTTGGTAACCCACAGGAGCCCCCATTTCTCAATTATAAGCACAAGTTTGTAGTAGGGTGATTCCAGAAATCCTGAGATATGTCCAGGGATAGTCTAGGGGACTAATGTTCTTCCCCTTGACCCATTTAAAGACATTCGTTTCTTCACAATTGAATAACAGTGCAAGCTAGATTCACAAAAAACATGCCCTACCATAAATTAAATTTGAAAAGAAAATATTTACTTTCTGAGGAACTCATTTTAGATAAATACATTTTAAGACAGAGCAGGATTTAATATTCCCCTAAAACATTAACTGCTTTAGATTTTTTGTTTGTAAATCTGCTAGTTTTGTTGCTATCTAGAATGTCAAATCACTTAGGAAAGACTTGCCATAATATAATTGAAGCTTCTGAATGCTTTTAACTGCTTTTGTTTTTCAACTTAAAAAACATGAAAAGATATTTCAATTAGTTAAAAAGCCTTATGTACAAATATTTAAAATAAATTTGTGCAGGAATGTAGCATAATTACATAACTGCATACCCATTAACTCCTCAGATACTGGTAGCAATCTCCTCTTTTCACACAAACCTCTATATGTTAACCCAGACAAATGCATACATAGGCAGTTAGCCCAAGCTAACACTATATCAGCTTTCCCAAAATCTAAACTATCTTAAATTACCTTTTAGATACCATTAGAAAGAAACTGAAGCTTATAAGGTATAAACTATTATTTCTTTTTTTATATTAAAATGTACTCTTGAAAATGTGTTTGGCACAGTATTAAATGTTTTAAAGTAAATATTGAAGGATACAATAAAATCCTGGAGTTGTTTATACCCTTTAAAAGGGATAAAAACTAAAATCTGCCAATTTTTCAGAAGTCAGCCTATACAAATTGTATAAACAACATCTTTTGCCTTGTTTTAAAAACCACTGATATAGTAAATTTTACATAAGATTTTCTATCCATGTATAATTTATCTTGCAGATCTTTACAGTAAGAAATTCAAATGGAAACAGACAAGTAACAAAGAGAAGTAAAAAAATTTATTGCAGTACTTGCTCCACCAGATTTCCTGGGGATTCATTTTCCTGTATTATTTTCAGCGTGACCTAATAACATCAAAATCTACATTTACAAAAACTCCTTCTGCACTCCTGCAGGTAGGTCATAGATACTGCATGCTTTCCCCCCCTTTTTTTTTTTTCTTCAACAGAATAAATTATATCCAGGAGATTCTGCCATTTTACAGAAACTGGGCTAATCTAAAGAAAGCCATCCGCTGCTAGGTTAAACTCCAAGAACACTTTATTAAGAACATTAACAGACTAATTTCCAACATTCACTTGTTTGTTTATTTTTTTAAACAGAAAGATGTTTTTTTTCCAAGATATAAACAAATGTTTTAAACTATAATACAGTGGGAGTAAAAATGAATTGAGAAGTTTCTGCTGCACAACAGCGAAGGAAGCTCCCACAAAAACATTTACCAAACATTTCCTTCTTGTTTTTTTTCCCCGTGTCCCAGGTTCCATTCTTACTCCTCATTTAATTGATTTTTCTTATCATCATTATTTTTATTTTTTGCCAGAAAGTTGAAATTTCATGTTTTTGTGTTATTTCAATTCCTGTAAATTTGGCTGCATGTACAAATTCATTAGCTGGAAGTTCCATCCTTGGCAGCATACAGCGATCGTAAAGTCTGAACAACTTTATTAGTCAGTTTATTAGCACTAGTTAGAGCAATTTTTTTGTAAATAATGTCTGACTCTTTAATAGTGTCTACCCAAGGCACCAGTTTGCGGCCATCACGGCGCTTAGCCTCAGTCCAGGAGCCACTGTAGGAGCCTGCCATCCACTGAACACTGAAGCCATTGCTGGTTTTCTGTACTACTCGTGCAATTTGTGGTCGATCTTTGTACTTTGGACAGCAAATAGCGATGACATCCATGACATCAACACTTTCATTCATCTGTGAAGCCAACTCTGTAGAGTCTGAATTTCGTTTTGACCTTCTCAATGACTAAAACATTAGAGGGAAAAAAGACCAAGTGTTACACAAAAGAACTTTAGTGAAATTATTGCTTTTATTGCTTTTAATCCCTTGACGCCGGGAGTTGGGATTTCCCGGCACACATTCCATTGCCGGCAATGAGACGCACCGTGACCGCCAGCGCCAAGGGGTTAACATATCCTTGTAAAACCACATACTCTTAATTTGTACCCGTGTCTTTATCTCTTATTGATATATAAAATTATATATACACATGAATCAAAAAGCTACATAGAAACTTGGCAACAATAAAAAGGACAGCACACATTACACTTTAAAGGAAAATTAATAGCTTTTTATACTGGATAAATCTCATTTTCTAGGATTTTTTTTATTGTCTTTTCTGTTAAACTTTCTCCAAAAAGTTATATAAATGGTTAAGTAGAGAATCTCTATCTACAAAATGCTTTCATGGGGATTACATTACTTGGTGTACATTTTAATATAGTAGACTGACATTTATAAGCACATAAAAATCATTTTACGTAATACGCTGCGAAATACGTTGACTCCTCCTCCGCCTCACCCCTGAAGTGCCTCCTCCTCTATCCTCCCCATCACTTTCATCATCCTCTGTCTCAGCTGCACTGTTTTTAGGGCTGCCTCCTCCAAGCAGCGAGGTAATTGCTTTGTTCCGAGCATTTGTGCTAGCTGACACCTCTCCGTCTTCTTCCTCTTCATCAGGATCCAAATGTTCCATAAGGAGCTTGAACTATTATAACAAACAAACAAAAAAACCCAAAGAGATTAGTCTACATTGTACCATTAAAAATAAACATTTATATGACAATACCTTAAAACCAAAGACAAGGAAACAGGACAAAACAAATGTCAGGAAACTTCAATCTTGAACTGCTCATGTGTTTTGTTCTACACACTTTTTACTTACATTTTCTACTAAATATCTAAAACTTTCTTCCTGTGTTTCTACAGTTTGCAAAAAGTAGTAAAAAGTCTGTAAAGATGAATATTCTTTAGTTGAAATTGTTTTAATTTATTAGTAGACTTCAAAAGACAATCCCACTAAACATCCTGAAAGGAAGTTGTGAGCTATTGGAATACTGCATAAGACTACCAACCAGGAATGTAACACTTTGAAATGTCTGTCCAATTCATCAGTATCTACTTTCAAATTTTTATTGTTAGCTAGTTTAAAAGAGCTTTAGATTTTTTTGCCATGCAACTCTACTTACATCTAAATACTGTTTTACTATGCTCCTCTTCACTTCTTCAGTGATCTTAGAATTAGCCATATCATTCCGCAGAAAATCCAGAGTTTGTTTTGGATGGAACTGCACTCCTGCCTTCCTGTTTATTGCTTTATCATAAACTTTTGCAGATTCAGATGGAGAATATTTCTGAATTTTACTGTTTAAATAAAAGGATAAGAGTTTTTAAGAAAATTCCAAAACAATTTCAATGAAAAGCCTTTAAAATCTTCAATATAAGCACTCATACTTTCATCATTTTGTATATAATAGACACCATGATAAGAAATCATTGCCTTTTCTAAGATAAAGTCTCAAATTTTTCCCCTGTAACATTCTACTGCTAAAACTATTAGTTACAATTAACTTTTCAACAAACTTTCAACTTAATCCTTACAAAAAACTTACTAGATGACAAAATCGTACTATTATCTAAATATCCTTACCTATCAGAGAATCCACAGAGGTTCTTTAAGTGCTGTTTCAGCATCAAAAGTAATAATATGCCTTGGGAGACATTTGCAAATTCAATTAAAGGAGCTGAATTTTCTGGTAAACATTTCATCACAGCATTTATATCATTTTCTTCATCAGAATCCGAATCAGAGTCTACTCGTTTCCGTAACTTCCGAGGTTTACAAGCTTCCTCTTCACTTTCACTCTCACTACCACTATCACTCTCAGCCTCTTCATCTGATGAAGGCTTGCTTTCCTTCTTTTTGTCTTTCACCATAGACTGTGACACAGGGAAATTAGCACACATTCCAAAATTAGGGTAAAGTAGCATCATGCATGTTTCTAAAAAACTTTTCAAAATCATCATTGACTGAAATCAGCAAGAAATCCCTGAACAAACTCAATATTCAAAGATAAAAATTATTTATAGCAAAAAGATGTTCAAATTACCTGCTCCTTCCCCCAGCTCCCAAAAACCTGATCAAAAGATCACGTTGTTTTGCAAGTTGGATAGAACAGAAGTGAGTGAACCAACTGGCATGTTTTTCTTAAAGACTACTTGCAAGTATTTTGCAGTGCCAGAAAAATACATTAAAAGGTGGAATACAATAAATCAGGAAGAAAATTCCTTTTATTTGCCACGTAATTTCTGTGCACTACATATATTTCCATAAATACTTCAGTAAAGATCAGTCCAAGCCATTTTTAATCCTTGCCTCAGTTAAAATTCTATGATATTAAATTACACTGCTGACCAGAGAAATCCCAAGTGATCATAAACAGCGCTACTAAAAATCAGTTCTACTTGTAGTGCTACAGAATTTCACTCCTGCATTATTACTGTACACACTATAACACAGAACTTGAGATGTCCCAGTCAGTATCTCATCCTTACTGCGCTGAGTGCTACACACTGGTGCCTAATCTGCAGAATGTAATGTCCTTTTCTAGCAGATTAATATTCAACCTTGGTGGGGTAAGAACTCAAAGCAGGTTACTTTCCAGGCATCAACTCTGAGTTGCAGTTAGTATCAGATTGGAAATTTTTGAAATGGATTTGTTTCTTAACAGCTTGGACCTTTTACAGTTAAAGTTGTCCAGCCTGAAAAGAGGCCTTTTTGATACAGGATTGTGTATTACTATAATATATATTATATTATGACTGAAGTTTCTATATGCCACCTTATGAAATACTTCACAATTTTCCTGCAGTAAACAATATAATTAAAGCCCCTCAGATAACACGCATGCAAGTACTTGACAACAAAAACAACTAAATAGCAAACTAAATTTTATTATTAAAACAACCATAACAAACCAATATTTCATGATGATTCCAGGTTCACGTACTTCCAGATGCAAGCAATTTATTATTATTAAGAAATATTAAGGAATTACAGCTATTTAATATTAAGATCTCAATATTTTTTAATTCTTCTTTAATAATTGAAGCAGCAATATATGGAAAGTTTTAAAGTGACATCTTTCAGATCCAGGCCAGGGTTGCTTGGTTTTTAACGACTGGTTACGAAGCAATGCTTCTTGTACTCACTGAAAAATTGACCAAATTATAGAGAAGCTTATTAAATTGTGAAGGCACATACCTCTTTAAATGACTGCAGTAGGTTGCTTCCAGAAACTGACAGCGTAATGTCTATATGATGCATTATAAACAGTGGCTCTTCCTGTGTTTGATAAGGAAAACAGGCTAGATTGTCTGCTATGTACAAGAGCATATTCACCTCTGTTTTCTGAAAGTTAAAAGAAAACATTTAAGTGTACATATAAATATACATACAAATAAATTAGATTTATAAACTTATCCCATTTTTCTAACAGTGTAGAACAAAAAAACATCACATTTTATTTTAGAAACCTCCCACCTGACTCTGAAGAACATAAGAACATAAGCTGTACCTGAAGATACATTATTTCTGATCAATCCAATCTGGGCGTAGGAAGATGCACAATTATGTGAAAGTAACAAATATCACACAGGTAAAACCCTCATATTACAAAGCAAAATAAAACACATTAGGGAGATAAAGCTAATTATATCATAAAAATACTTGTAATGCTATATTGGAATTTTTTTTTTTTTTTTAGTGGAGGAAATGTGATGCTTACTGCAGTATCATCAAAGAGGTTGAGTAAAGAAATTAGAAATGCTCGTCTGTGTTGACGGTTTCCTCGGATCATAGAGTATAGGTGCGAACACAATGCACTGGATGATTCATCGTGTCTAAAACCTCTTACAGGATCCTTTGTGCAGGTATTGATTGCTTGTTGTACCTGGTAAGACATTTTCATACCAGCCACTGCTTTCATCTGAAATGGAAAAGTATTTATTTAAAATATTGCTTTAAGGCAGTAAAACTGAAACACAAAATAATATAATTTTTGTAGTGGAAGATTAAACAAATGCCTGCTTACACATTTTTAGCTTATTTCCTTTTAAGTGATTGTTCATCTGAAGTTTAATTTTTAAACATGTACTGCAGCATATACTACCTCTTGAGTTGGCAAACAGATTAAATCAGAATTTATGACAGAGATCAAAATGTCTTGTGAACTGCTTTCACCATTCATTCTATGTTAGAAACATACTCGCTAATCTGTTTAATAACTACAGCCAGGTATGCTAATTTAAACTACTTTCAAGAATACTGAAATGTTCATACAGGAACAGAAACTTTTTTTTTTCTTTTTGAATTTTCAACTGAAATAAATGCTCTTATGTACTTACGTGGAAAAAACTGAATTATAAATTA
The DNA here is from genome assembly GCF_023343835.1 of Lagopus muta. Lineage (NCBI taxonomy): Eukaryota > Metazoa > Chordata > Aves > Galliformes > Phasianidae > Lagopus > Lagopus muta. The sequence continues at coordinate 3,110,479 of NC_064471.1, forward strand.
AAGACAATTTTAGCCTGGAAGAGATTGCTTCAATTTATTATATCCAATTACATCCATTTTATTTCTAACAACAGATCTCTGAGCAGAGGTAAGTCAGGATCTTCTTTACAACTGCTTCATAAGTTACTGTTTGTTACTTTATATTCTATTTTCTGCAGCTGATGCATATTTAAGTGTTGAATCACAAACAAACAGTATTCTTTACAATTTCAAATTGGAATTACTTACATGAATGAATCCAGCATACTTTTTGTCAATTTCCACCAACTGCTGGTCAGCTTTGTTTCTCATAGAGGGCTCTGGATCTGTGCCCATAGCAATTAAGTACGGCACACACTTGGAAAAAAAAAAAAAGAAAAAAAAAAAAAAGATTGCTCAGTGTTATTGTATCACCTCTATCACTCTCTTTGTTCTTCTATTACATTATTGATCATGTATTCTGACTACTGCAGAAACTAGAATAGGAAATTATGCAACTTAACCACCTGACTACTTTTTGCAAGCAAATAGTACAATATATAAGAGAGACCAGCATTATGAAAGAAGTTGTGCAGGGTTTCAGTAGTATTCCTATTTCTCCCAAATTCCAAAGTCATTTTACACTACAAAAAATGCCATTTAAAAAAAAAAAAAAACAACAACAAAAAAAACACAACACAAAACCACACTGCTTATGACTCAACATGCATGATGGCTGCAGCATTAAAAATAATTATAAAAATATTATGTAAGCAAAGAATAATGGAAATGATGACTGAAGACAATTCTGACATTAGGTCTGGAATCTCATAGTGTTTGGAGGATATGGGGATTGGGGCAGAGGCAAGATGACACAGTTTTCAGTATAGAGAATCAAAGGAAGAAAAAGGCCTGGCATACACCGAAAATTTATACTTATAACAGAAAAGTAGTACTATCCAATATCCATTTTTAAGTGCTCTTTAGGCACTGGCTGAACTTTCATGTCTTGACCCAAAGACAAGAAAATATGATGTTTGGAATCTCAATGGTTAATCAACATAAAACATGTTTTGAAACATGCTTAGTGTAAAGGCCCCTTACTACAATAAGAAGTTATTTTAACACAGCTGGGAAGAGAAACTGAAAATTTTTCTTGAAAGTGCGAAAATCTCAGAAAACCTGAACACCAACATACACCATCATAAAATCCTACCATACCTGAACAGGATGGATCAGACCCTGGTTTAATGTCAATGCAATGACATTTAGAGCAAAGTGGCGTACACTGGACTGGGTATGAAAGAAAGCCTCAAGGACCTGCTTGAGATATAGCTGCATGATGGAACTACTCATCCCTGAGGAAATATCACCCATTTCTTTCAGGTCTTCCTGTTTTGCTACTTTTTTCCCTGTAAAAAAGACAAAAGCAATAGCACGCTCACTACAGTGTAATCTACTTTGCCATTAATTGATGCTTACTGATCTTTAAGCTTTACAATATATACCGTTTTCAGCTGTCTTAGAATGGGTTTAATGATCTTATGAAATGTAGAACAATCCTGTTAGTAAATATTTTTCAAGAAAGCTAGAGACACAACCTTAATTAAACTCTTGTTCTTAAAAAAAAAAAAAAAAAGGGGGTTCAATTTAAAAATTTCTTATTATTTCTTATTTAGTATCTGCAAATTAAACTTAGAGAAGATTTTGATAAAAAAATATTGCTACCATCATTACAGCAATTATGTATTCCAGATTGCTTCCAGGATTTATACATCTTGAAAGTTAATAAGCTGCACTTCTCAATATACCTATGCACATAATGGAGTTTGAAGATTCTTCTAGGACACTTTGCGTACAAAGTTATTGACAGATAACAATCTTAAGTGACTCAGTTCAAATATATAGTAATTGCAAGCAATAAAGTTGGATTTTGAATGCCTCATTAGCACAGACCTTAATACTTACAGTCTCTGTCTGCCTGCTGCATACGCGTATCCTCCTCTTGCAAGTAGGTCTGAAGATTTTTTAATACCTGGATTTTTAAGTTTACTGAACAGTTCTTATCTGAAAGAATACTGTTGTACAGAGACTTTACTTCCTGTTCGAACATTAAGCTTGGGTGTTGTATAAATGCAAATCCTAAGGGGGGGGAAAAGAAATATTCTACATTATCATCATCTGCATTTCTATTTTTCAAATCTTGCTTCAAAATACAGGTACGAAATGTATCCCCTTCCAATTCCTAGAACAGCATAGCTTTTCTGGTCTAAACAGTATTTGTTTCCTATGGACACCACTCAAAACTTATAAGGAGTGTTATCAGTCACAACAGCAATACTCTTGATAAAGACAGGGTGCCAATTTGGAGCAGCTGCAGTAAGGAGTTACACAGGTCTGGAACATCCAGTGTAGTGGCCCGAACCTGAATGGTTGAGAGCTCTCAAAAGAACCAGTGAAGAACATTACTAAAAATAATCTGTTATTCTTCCAATATATTTGGAGAAAAACAATTTGCAGCTCCAGCCTTGGCAAAAAATTGGCTATTCTCAGTCAGAGAAGTCTTTATTTCACAAAAACTCTGATCTAAATTATAGTGACCGTATATACAGTTTTAGATTGCTGCTGACAAACTTTCACAGTGTATCACAAAAATAGTAATGGGAACACTATAACTTCAACTACTTAACTGCTTATTTTTTAGACTGCTCAAGGAAAGCAAACATTGTCTTTTTCATGACTGCAGGAAACTAATATTCTGAACTAGCAAACAGAAAACATACATGTAAAAGAAGAATGGGGGATAAAAAAGGCTGCACTCACACTACTCACACTATTTTTTTTTCATACTTTCATTTTCAGTCTGTTAAAAGTAAGCATTGAACTTGGCTGAGTAAGACATTGCCTGTTAGATACTTACAGGCTTAGCTAAAATTACTAACAAAATGTTATATTCTTGACTTGCCTTGCATACACATTGGGAATAGAACCATATCAGGCTTCAAAAGACTTATGGTTAAACATAATTCCTGTAGAGCTGTTAGGTCATGGTTTGAACTGGTGATTGAGCCCTTGGGTGAAGGCGTGTGGCTGGCCCAGGGAGCACAGGTAGATTATTTCCAGCTTGTGCTCCTGCAGGTGACCAGAAGGGGTGGACCCAGGGTGGAGTCACCCTGGGCTCATATAAGGGCCAGCCACAAAAAGGAGAGCATCTCTTAGACTTAGGCTGCTTTCTGAGGAGGAATGCTGCATAGCTAGAGATCCCCTTCAGCAGTTAAGTGAATTCAAGTCTTTTTTTTTTTTTAAAAAAAAATAAAATAAAAATAATAATAATAAAAAAAAAAAAAAATATATATATATATATAAAATATATATATATAAAACTATTGGCCTACTTGTAAATGTTTTGCCTAGTACTGCTAAGAGCCTGTCAGAAGTGATTTTGCTTCTTTGTGAATAGACTAATCCTTCAACAGGAGCAAGGCATCCTAAAGCAAAAGCTGCACCTGTTAAGCATCCTTACTGAAAAGATACACTAAATTACTGATAGGAAAATATATATTCTTTATATGACGTCTTTACTGTCTATAAATTTTAAAATCGCTTACTGGCTATTTTCACCTTACTGCTGCACACAAATGTTGAAAAATGTAACAACTTAGCTCAATTACCAGCCTGTAAAATGGGTCTTTGCCCTGTCTACCATACATCCACATGTACAACCATACTGATGCCTTCAGATAAAGAATTTATTTAGTATTGAAATACAGCCAAAATGCTAAAACAGTGATATTTAGGCTACAATATCATCTCAATGCCTTATAAAATTTCATAGAACAACTCCCTGCTTGTTACAAACTCATGGAGTTCTCCTGTAGAAGATCTGGCCCTAAACTTCAAATCTCAAGATTTTTCCAGATTTTTTTCTAGTTATTCTTTAAACATGCCTTGAGGAATGAAAAATAAGATTTGGAGATAAAAATTACTTGCATGTGGAAGAAAAATAAGAAGTCTCAATTACTTTGTAAATCTACTACTTTTTAAAACTAGGACACGTCAAAAAGGCTTTCGCTGTTAAAAGCATCCACTCTGTTGCAGAAGTATACGACTAGAATCCCTTTGACTACATTTATCTAGCAATTTCTGAAGTAAAACATGTAGTGAAGCTGATTTTAAACAAACTTCCCTGTTACTGTACAAATACATGAATTCCTGTTACAGTGCATGGATATTTACCATAGCAGAATAATAAGGACTATTAATATTTCTTACCCAGTCCAATAATGGCTTTTGTCTGTACTTCTTCATCTGAATGCTTTGTAAAATACATCAGCAGTTCAAGCACTTTATCCTTAATGTTAACCTGAGTAAATTAAAAAGATCTTTCTCATCTTCAAATTACTATTATTTTTGTTTTAATTTCTTACAAAAAACCACAAATCTTGAAAAGAAAAGGAGAAACAATCTTACTGCACAGTTTTTGCACATATTTACAAATAAAAAATGTTATTATGAATTAATATGCATTAATATGCATTATGAAAAAATACAGCAGACCAGGAATACTGTGCTTTCAAATAAAAGTGAAACATTCAATATGCTTAAGACTTGGAGGATAAATACAAGTTATTTTACCTTACTGTTGCCTTTAAAATCTTCCTGATCAAAATCAAAATGCCGACACAGTGCTCCAACAGTGAAAAGTGATCTAAGCAGTGCTGGTTTATTGGCAGTAAGTACTGTACTGTTGGGGTCTTCTTGGTGTTGACTTTTTAATTTTGAAAGTGCACCTACAGTAAGATAAAAGTTTTAATCACAGTATTTAAACATGGTGCATCCCTAAGACTTGTAGCCCAAACTGAGATGTAGAACGTACATATTGTGACTTTACTTACCATAGTATCTATTAAAACAGGCCCACACAAATTTATAGTTCTGAGTGACCTTGTTCACAACAGCCCCAAGACAGCTCACACAATGCTGAACAACCTAGGAGCAAGAAACAACAAATAAATTACATACTTAGCTCCAATAAATTTCAAATTCTATGCAGAACTAAAACAAACTAACAGTTTATCTAATAGACTGCTCTGAAAGTCTACCTAAACTCATAACCATTAAATTATAGCAGCAATACATAGAAACCAAAAATGCTGTTTTTTGTTGTTCCATGTCTCGTCAGTCCTATGACCAGCATAAACAATTTCATAATGAAGAAAGACTTTCATTAAATCAAAATAACATATTTCACAACATGAAATGAATCAACATTTAAAATTAGCAATTAAAAGCTTACCGCCATGCCGTATTTGATGATGAGTTTCATGAGGTCTTCCTCAATAGTGGCAAGGAAAGTCTCACTTGGGTGCTCCATTAGTGGCACTACAAGCTCTAAGATTTTTGCAACATTGCAGATCACCATAAAATCATTCTGAGTCTGAAACAACAGTATTTACAACATTTAACTATAACTATGAGGGCTGCTCCAAAAGTAATGCTTCCTACTTTATTACAGCAGCCCAAGACATCAGAGGTGGATATTGGTGTTATGGAAGCAGAGGTTGAACTTTTCCACCAATATCACATTCAGTGTTGTTGCAGTGTGACAGATGGCAGCAGAGGGGCAGTCTGACAAAATGGCATCTGACATGGAAGTGCATATGAAGCAAAGGTGTGTCACTGAATTCCTCCATGGGGAAAAAAAGGGCACCACTGATATTCACCAATGCTTACTGAACATTTATGGAGACCAAACAGTGGATGTGAGCATACCAAACAGTGGATGTGAGCATAGTGAGGGGTGGGTGGTGTGTTTCAGCAGTGGTGACAGTGGGTCACCTCTGCTGGTGCAGGTTTTTACAATCATAGCATGCTGGTGAAAATGCATAGCTAATAGTGTTGAGTACATTTTAATATCTGAGAATTTGCTCTATCAAATAATGTTATCGTGTTCTTTGTATCTGCTGTAGTTTCCATGGAAATAAATAGGAGGCATTAATTTTGGAGCAACCTACTTATCACAATATACACCGAGAGTCAAAAACCCAAGCTCTTGCATTAGATATAAGTATTTAGTAATTATTCAGAAGGCTTTTTATACAGCTTATATCTGATATTAAATTACTTCCTATGAAAGCTTTTTTTTTTTTTTTAAAAAAATGGAACCTCTGTAGAAGCATAGCTTTGCCTTTCATCAAGGCTGTGTACACACCTGAAAGCTTTTGATCCTGATAATTTTATTTTTTTTAATGTCCTATAACAAATCTACAGAATGCTCCCTGATGCACAGTAGAGAATGCACAACACCTGGCAACAGGTATCAGCAACAAAAGAAGTTGTGCTATGGCTGAATGCGACTTAAACAAAATAGATAACACCCACTAATATAGAAATTAAAATTAAAGTGATTATTCATCTGCATAATCATTACTGTGTATGTATATATGAAAGGAGCCTACAAACAGGAAGGGATTCAACTCTTTACAAGGATAGATACTGGCAGGACAAGGGGAAATGGTTTTAAGTGAGAGAGGGAAAATTTAGGTTGGATGTCAGGGGGAAGTTCTTTCCTATGAGAGTGGTGAGGTGCTGGAACAGCTGTCCAGAGAGGCTGTGGATACCCCATCCCTAGAGGTGTTCAAGGCCAGGTTGGATGGGGTCCTGGGCAGCCTGATCTAGTATCAGATACAGAGGTTGGTGACCCTGCCTGCAGCAGGGAGGTTGGAGCTTGATGATCCTTGAGGTCCCTTCCTCCCCAAGCCATTCTATGATTCTATGTATTGTGAGGAATCTCTAGAAAACATTTAGTATATTAAATGTACATCCTGATAAAAATTGACTTTTTTTTTTTTGACAAATCAGGCTCACTAATTGTGGGAATACAAAACAGACTATTCACAGCTAAAGCTGTGAAGCTGTGGAGCAAGATAAATGACATGAGAAAGCAAGGCTGATAACCAAGAACATCTCTAGAAGAAGAGAAAAACAAAGTCAAGTAAGCTGCGTGATGACCCTGATTGGAAGGATGCGTGGCTAGGAATGACTCATGACTGATTGGATAAGGACCTGTATGCATGGTTAAGGAGTGTTCGCGGAATGTTTTGTTGACATGTAAAGGCAGGTGGGAAAGATAAAAGAGAAAACTTGTGAACATATATAAGGGATGTTAGAACCTGTGAACGATCCAAATTGTTTATTACATCTGAGTCTGTGCCTCAGATGCTACAACTAATCATGGTAATTCTCATATGCTACTAATTAACATATTCAAGCTGACAGCAGTGAATTTATTCTACAATCCATCTCAACCTGTTTAAGTACAAAACTTATGTAAATCACTGAGGAGCTGTTGCAGCAAGTAAACAATCAGATACCTCTTTCCTATACTGTTTAATCAGAAACCACTTAAAAAAGGCTGTTGTAGATGTGCCTAGAGAATGCTCCAAGGATGAACCCAGAAAATACTAGGATATACCTACTCTCAAACCTGTCCTTCTATGGGTAGCTGACCTAATATAATAGAGTGCTGCTACTCAAACATGCTCTTACTTTAACTGTGGCTGTATGATCTGCCCTGCTCCTTCTTCCAGATCAGGGATTTGTCACAACCTTCACTGTGCCAACTGTGCTAATCAAAATGGCAGAAAGCTCCACAGCATTTCAGAGGAGGGGGGCCTTTTTACTGGAGTGTGTGGTTTAGCATTATAGCTCTACCATTTTTGAGAGTTAAACTATCTTATAGGGGCACACAATAAAACAGACTTGCGTAAGTGGAAGCTAGGGACAACAAAGGTTTAGTGCTGAAGAGGATAGAGCAAGACATTTTGCTTCTGATATGTTTGCTATATGTTAAATCATCCTGCCTCATAGAACCATACCTTCAATCTTAATATTCGTATGTTAAATCTTAACTACTTTTAAGACTGCAACTGTAAAATACAACAATTTCAAAAATATTGTAACAGGTGAAAAAAATAGTTTTCAGTCCTCAAGAGAGAAAACAGTAGAAGTTTCAGTTTTGTTTACTTGTAAAATGTGAGGAACATAATTTTAGAAACTACAGAGATCATTAAAAGATATAATATTCATAAAATAGAAAAACTGTGCGCGCACCCTCTGCAAGTTTGCTGATGACACCAAGCTGGACGGTGAAGTTGACACAATAGAAGGAAGGGAAGCCATCCAGATGGACCTGGACAGGCTCAAAAAGCGGGCCTATGAGAACCTCTTAAGTTGAACAAGGCCAAGTGCATGGTGCTGCACTTGGGTTGGGGCAATCCCAGATATATTTACAGACTGGGGGGAAGAACTCCTTGAGAACAGCCCTAAGGAGAAGGATTTGGGGGTTCTGGTGGACAAAAAGCTGGACATGAGGCAGTAGTGTGTGCTTGCAGCCCAGAAGGCCAGTGGTATCCTAGGTTGCATTAATGGGGGGGGGGCAGCAGCAAGGAGAGGGAGGGGATTGTCCCCCTCTGCTCTCCCTTTTTAACGCCCCAACTGGAGAACCGCATCCAGGCCTACGGCCCCCCATATAAGAAAGATGCAGAGCTGTTGGAGCGGGACCAGAAGAGGCATCAAAGATGCTCAGAGGGCTGGAGCACCTCTCCTACAAACACTGAGGGAGCTAGGGGTGTTTAGCTTGGAGAAGAGAAGGCTTCAGGGGAACCTCACTGCAGACTTCCAATAGTTAAGGGGAACTTATAAAGAGGAGAGAAATCAACTTTTTACACGAGTAGACAGTGATAAGGACAAGGGGGAATGGTTTTAGACTAAAAGAGGGGAGATTTAGATTAGACCTTAGGAGGAAATTCTTTACTCTGAGGGCAGTAAAAAACTGGAACAGGCTGCCTGGAAAAGCTGTGGATGCCACATCCTTGAAGGCGTTCAAGGCCAGGCTGGATGGGGCAACCTGATTTAGTGGGTGGGGTAACTCCTCCCACAGCAGAGGGCTGGAGCTAGATGATCTTTGAGGTCACTTCCAACCCAAGCCATTCTATACTTGTATGAACTTTCTCTTTTCCTACCTTCAATTTCAAGCATACAAGACAGCCATTCATTCCTATTCTTAATTACCTGGGGAAAAACAAGGCTGTTATTCTGATTTTTCTCTACTTACGCTACATTTAGTAGTCAAGTATGGCTGCATGGTCATAGCATGTTTGACCATTAGCTGGGGCCTGATTTTGCTGAATAAGAATAAAGTAGTTATGCAAGCAACCAAGCGACCAGAATTCATGTCTTTGTTGTCAGAATCTGCAAAAATTAGAACATATACAAAATATATTAGATTCAAGTATTGTTTGATCAATTAAAAATATATAGCCTAAACATCATATGACTAGCTCTTCCATGACATATCTTTCAAGATCAGTACAGAATATTCTTATGTATTCTTATTAGGTAAGAGCATTAGAGATGAGAACACGTGTTAACATTTGCATAGGATCAGAAAATATGTGAAATAAGCAGCAGAGCTACTTCAAAGACATTACTATTTAAAAAAAAATATTTACTATACACAAAACACTAGCTCAGCCAATATTTCCTATTATAACTGTAGAACAGAAACCTTTCATATTTGTTTTGTTTTTAGTTATCTAAAAGTTTTAACAAATTATTTCAGAAGTAGTTCTGTTATTGAGGTTAGCTAGAGAAAAACTAGTGAAGCTTTATTATTATTCAGTGCTCAAAAGTTCACTATAAACTTTAACGCAGTAATTCACTACCTCTAGTTTCGAAATACAAGTTCTGTAACAATAACATGTTGTGATAGTAATTTTAACAACCACAATTACAGTATTATATGAGGGCTGCTCTGAAAGTAACACCTCAGATGTTATTCTGTTGGTCCATGACATCAGAGGTGGATGTTGATGGAATGGCAGTAGAGGTTAAACCTTCCTGCCAATGTCCTGTTACATTAAGTTGCTGTATGACACATGGCAGAAGAGGGGCAGTCTGACAGAATGACATTTGACATGGAAGTGTGTACGCAGCAAAATGTGTCACTTAATTCCTCCATGTGGAAAATAGGACACCCACTGATATCATCGATGCATGCTGAATGATTATGGAGACAAAACAGTGGATGTGAGTACAGTGAGGGGTGGGTGGTGCATTTCAGCAGTGGTGACAATGATGCAACATGCACAGCTGGCACACCATAAAATGAAGAGCATCTCAATTAGCTCATCTGCATGTATTGGCTAATGGGAGTAACTATGTTGAAAATTGGTGTTTTGTAGCTGAGAATTTGCTCTATCAAGTAGTGTTATTGTGCTCTATCTGTTGTAGTTTCCATGGAAATAAGTAGGAGACAGTACTTTCGGAGCAACCTACTTACAAAATCAAAGTAGTTTAGCTACTGGATTCTAAGTAGTATTACCTGATAAAGATTCTTCATATTTAAGGATATGCTCAACCAAGTTGTCAACAAGTTGAGTACAAGCTTTCTTCACAGGTTTATATGAAGCATCCTCTTCTGACTTCAACAGCTACAGCAGATGAAACAAGAAAGTGATATAGTAATAAGTGAGCATTCACTTACATTGGATACATACTGGTTTTATAATAATTATTACAGGTATACAAGGATTTTTCATTACAATAGAATTTGTCTTTTCCATAAAAGCTACATAGTGAATAAAATTTAAAGGAAAAAATAAAAATAATAAATAAAACCAAAGAAAAATTAACTGCAACAAAAGGACAGAAGAGAGCAGTTCTACTGATTTTGCACTGAGATGAAAGTTAACATCGTGCTTCATGAAGTTACGAAAAAAATCTAGACATATTTTTCAAAAGTAACTAATAAAGTAACATTCTTTTCAGAATGATTAGAAAAAAAGCCAGTTCCAACATATGACCACTGTTTTAGAGAAGAAGCTTTTCCTAATATCCAACCTGAATCTCCCTGGTGCAACTTGAGGCCATTCCCTCTAGTCCTATTGCTAGTTACATAGGAGCAGAGGCCGACCCCACCTCACCACAACCTCCCTTCAGATAGTTATAAAGAGCAAAAAGGTCCCCCCCAGCCTCCTCTTCTCCAGACTGAACCACCCCAGCTCCCTCAGACACTCTCTGTAAGACTTGTGCTCCAGACACACCAGCTCTGAACTCACCAGCTCTGTTGCCCTTCTCTGGACACGCTCCAGGGCCTCAATGTCTTTCCTGTAGTGAGGGGCCCAAAACTGAATGTAGCACTGAGGTGTGGTCTCACCAGTGCTGAGTACAGAAGGATGATCACCTCCTGCTCCTGCTGGCTGCACTATTGCTGATAAAAGCCAGAATGCCATTGGCCTTCTTGGCCACCTGGGCACACTACTTGCTCATGTTCAGCTGAGCATCGACTAATACCCCCAAGTCCATTTCCACTACACAGTCTTCCAGCCACTCTGCCCCAAACCTGTAGCTTTGCCTGGGGTTGTTGTGGCCAAAGTGCAGGACCTGGCACTTGGCCTTGTTTAACTTCATCCCACTGGCCTCAGCCCAGATATCCAGATCCCTCTGTAGGGCCTCCCCATCCCCAGGCAGATCAACACTTCCTGACAACTTGGTGTCATGTGCAAACTTACTGAGGGTGCACTCAATCCCTTCAACCAGGTCATCAATGAAGATAAACAGGACAGACTTCCAGTTCAGGAGGTAGAGGATAACTGGTCTGACTTTTAAAGACAGATGTAAAGAAGGCATTGAGAACCACAAGCCTTTTCCTTATCTTCAGTGGTCATGTTCCCCGCCACATCCAGTAAAGGATGGGAATTGTCCTTAGCCCTCCTCTTGCTGTTAATATATTTGTAAAAAAGTTTTTTGCTCCCTTTTACCCCAACGGTCGAGTTAAGTTCAAGTTGGGCTTCTGCCTTTCTAATTTTCTCCCTGCATATCCTAACAACAACTTTGCACTCTCCCTGAGTTGCCCATCCCTTCTTCCACAGCAGGTAGATTCTCATTTTCTCCTGGAGCCTCAGGAAAATATCCCTGTTCATCCATGCTAGTCTTCTTCCCTGCCAGCTCATCTCGAAGCACAGGGGGAAATAGCCTGCTCCTGCACCTTTAAGCTTTCCTTCTTGACGAGTGACCAGCCTTCCTGGACCCCTTTACCCTTCAAGACTGAATCCCAAGGGACCCTCCCTACCATAGTCCTGAACAGTTCAAAGTCCATCCTCCAAAAGTCCAAGGTAGAAGTTTTGCTGGCCCCCTTTCTGACTTCACCAAGAATTGAGAACTCTACCATTTTGTGGTCACCCTTCTGAAGACACCTCCTGACCTCCATATCTACCACCAGTCCTCTGTTTGTGAACAGCATATCTAGTGGGGGCACCTCCCCTGGTAGGCTCTCTTACCAGCTGCGTCAGGAAGTCTTCCACACAGCAGTCCTCCTTCAATGCGTTTTAGTATGAAAGGAATTGTTAATATTCTTATAACAATTGTGTCATACATTACAAATTTGTTACTTACATTTTGAAGAAGCTGTTCAAACCAATCATACCCTGTATCTCTACAAGCTGCAACCTAAAAGCAGTATTGAGAATAAATTGGTTAACAAAGGAATTTGAATATTACTTCAATGCAGATCTTTAAAGAGCAGAAAACATGCATATTTTTGTATGCATTCAGTACAATGATTTTATACTTTTGGAAAATAGAAACCACCCGCATTTGAAAAAACATCATCCTCATTTAAGCAGCTCCAGAATTGATATTCCATACAACACAAGGCCTACATATTTTTCTGACCACTGCAAAATTTTTTTTTTTAGTTTTTTTTTTTTTTTTTAAGTTTTTTTTTTTTCAGTTGTTCAGATTATATAAACAAATAAATCCTTAACTCTCATCATATATCAAGATCAGCTCACAGGTGCTCTAAAGTGGAATTAGCAGGAGTACTAAGTTAAGCTGAAGTCAAATCAACTGTCTTTTAAGTCTGGAAAAATGCATACTACACTATCGTTTAGTAAAAATATTGAAAAGCAGAACAGAGACTAAACAATTTTAAGGAGTAAAACAAGCACTTGTTTGATCTTTACATCTTCAGTAAACTGATATTAAAACACCTTCCAAGCACAGCGATTTTACACAGAACACTTTCACTACAAATGTATAAGGATTTTATTTGAAACAGATTTTTGAGACATGCTGTTTAATTCACTGCTCTTATGAAGTATATTATGCAGATATTAGTTTACTCTAGGTGACCCTGTACTTGTTAAAAAAGCTTATTAATCCTTCAAAATAAATATTATCAATTGTTTGAAGATTTTTTCTTAAAAAAGAGATCTCTCAGCTAGACTTACATATATGCTACTACTAGCATTTGCTTGAACATAATGTGATCCCAGTTATCATTGCCAGCATATTATCAATCATTTAAAGCTTTCCAAAGCTTGTTCCATCAGATAAATAATTCTAGTATAATTCTAGCATATATTCAATGCCAGAAGATATATGAAGAAAGCCACCTGCTAAGTAAGATACTTGAATATTTTTTGCTTTCTAAAAGACTACAGACAATATTTTAAAGATACTAAAAATATAATCATGTTTTGCATGCAAACTAATTGAAATCTGTATAATGTACCACATCAGTGATGTTTAGTATTTTCCTGGTCATTGCTTCTTTGTCATGATGGGGAGTTGGAGTGAACCAGAGCTTCTGGAAAGTCTCATTTACTAATTTCTGAATGGAAAAAAAAAAAAACAACAACAAAACAAACCAAAAACAATCATTAACACAAATAAGCAAGCTTATCTTGGCACGAAGGTGTTATCTCTAATATATCCATACAATATACGTTGTAGATGTAGTCTACAAACAAAAAACCCACAGAAAAAAAGTTTTCAATAATTCACAAGGAATTATTCAAACTAAGATGGTTGCAGAGAATATTATCTGAGACAGACAGAGATCTACTATTACAAGAGTTAAATCAGTTTCTAAACAAGCACAGTACCAAATGATCACTGGGAACTGATGCTACAGAAAATGGAATTACGATTTTCCTGCACTAGTTTGCATTCATGAGGAAAACATAGTACCCTCAGGAAATTACAACTGAACACAAGATTGTAACTTGTATAGCAGAATTAGCAGCAGTGGTAGATTACTTAGGAGCTTTCAGAAGCTGTGACAAGGTATGGGAGAGAACCCAAGTCTTTACAGCCAAACTTATGAATTAGGTTCCCTTCCAATGTTTTCGGATAGTGAAAAAGGTGGAATAGAATCAAAGTGTACTACACTATTCCTGCACTGCTTATAAAGCATACATTTATAAGAATCTCTCCTCAACCATGGAAATATAGAAAATGCATTGTAGAGACTGAGGTTGGTGGAAAGGCAAGGGGGAAAGAAGGGGATTGAAAACAAGGCCATCCTCCTTTCATAGCAGCACATTACATCCAGCTTCCAGCACCTCAGATACTGTGTCTTGATTAACAGTTTTCACTGAAAACCATTTGGCATTAACGCATCTCAAGTGGTAAAAATATATGCTCAGCTTTAAAGGTGCAGATTTTAAAACCCACTGAAAGCGTGGCACAAAATCATCACAGGTATATTCTTAATTACCCAGATATGTTTAAAATTATTTTTGTTGAATCAAAAACAGTCAGGTTTATGATTTATCATATAATCTTAGTTTTGCACCCTTTTGCATACACATTGCATAAAGAATTTGATCACATCAGTAAGTGATAAAATGATTAAGTGTTCAGAAATACAAAAAAAGAACACAAATACTTCACGTTTTATATGTAGAACTTACATATCTGTTATATAGTAACGTCAAACACTTCATTTTGACCTAAAGCTTTTGTTTGCAGAAAGGATTTTTATATTCCAGCTTTACTTGTTAGAGAAGTATCAGACAGTGCTTGCAAGCAGAAAAAAAACTCTAGAATATACCTCTCAAAAAAAAAATCTTTTGATTGACAGCAAAAACTTGAAGAAAACAAGAGAAACAAAAACAAGTGAGCATTTAAATTCAAGATACTAAATACCTCAAAAATTAAAAGTAAATAAAACTCAAACCTTACAAAGAAGCAACGGGGGTTTTATTTTTTCTGTGCGTGAAAATATAAAAACACTGAAACACTGGTAATTAAAATCCCGACAAAAGTTTTTTATTATACCTTAATGCCTTCTTCATCATTGACTCTCCGAATCATTTTCACACACATCTCTGTAATTTTGGGAAATGTTGGTTGTTCAATGCAGATATCCCGAAGTATCTTTATCACTCTTTTTCTGACACTGATACCAGTATCCTGTGAGAAGAAAAACCATCACAACTCCTGAAAATAAATCCAACACATGAATTAACGTGCATTATGCGAACTAACATTTAAAGATCAACCAATCCAATGTACAAAATATATTTAAAAGCAGCAGCTGCTAAAATATTCTGGAGTGGATTTATATGAAAGGTCAATGCAACTCTTGCCACTTTACTTGCAACAATTCTAAAAGCCTGGCTGAGTGCCACAAATGCTGAAATACTTCCTCCACTTATACCCTCTGATTTAAGAGCTCATGATGTTACAAATGTATAATTCCACTTCAAGAGCTTACAAGCAAAATGCAATGATATTTTAGTTTCTTTGTTGGAACACACAAGAGCCAAATTTAAATTACTGTGCTGTAGATGTTTCTTCATCATCCCCAATTGCCTTCAGAGATCTACATCTCAAACTTCAAACATGTGGAATAACCCATTTCACCTAATTTGTGCTTTAACAGCGGAATAAAAAAGGAACACAATCCTGGTTCTGCCAAAGTACATTTCTTTGTATGTTTACTTTCTGACATAAAGTCACATTGGAAACAAGTGATGTGTTTTACAGAGTTGATCTTAGAAAGATGATGCTCCTCGCTGAAAACAATAAAGGACAATTTACTTTCGGGGTGATAATTCCATATTATTGATTACATAAACTGCTGAAAACAAGTTTCCCAACGCCATTTACTTTATTACAGGTCACCATACCAATATTCTTTCAATCAGCATGTCATAATACTGCTCAGCAAGCTGAGGACGACAGAGCACAAATCGGCCAAGCAGCTCTACAGCTGCTTCTCGTACGCTAGTGGAGTAATCCATTAATCGTCCATGAACACCTCGTTGCATATCCAGCTAAAAAAAAAAAAAAAAAAAAAAAAAAAAAAAAACAACAAAAAAACGAAAAAACAAAATCCAAGATCAGAAATCAAGATCTCTTTTAAGTGTGATAAAAAATACACAGGATGGATATTTCCTTTTTTTACCCTGGCTAGAATACTGGGGTCTACAGCAACAACCTCAGACAAACACTTCATGGCTTTTGTTCGAACAGCAATTGTATTTTCACCAAGCACACGCAGAATCTAATAAGAGAACAAAAACAAAATCTCAATTGCTTTGGGAAGGCAGTGAACAATGTATAACATAGGCAAAAACGCAGAATAATATGCAAACTATTTAACTAAAATAAGAATATCCATCTAACTAAAACTTGAATACATAGAATCATAGAACGAGTTGGGTTGGAAAGGACCTTTAAGATCATCTAGTTCCAACCCCCCCGCAGGGACAACTCCCACCAGACCATGTTGTTCAAAGCTCCATCCAGCTTGGCCTTGAATGCCTCCAGACAGTGAAGAGGCTCTATGGCACTGATCACTTGAGCATGGAAATTTGCTAGGATTTGCTCCACTTCTAAGACTATTTGAAACAGGATTTATACAGGGTCCATATGTTCACTTTAAGTCCCTTTAACATCTAATTTTGCCATTCAGATATGGCTTTCACTATGGTTCTTTTAACAGGAAAGTTGGATTTGGACACTGTAACTCTATGACTGGCTTTGTACACAGATAATAAGTAACAAAGCCTAAACCGTTATTGGAGTTCAAATGTGTCACCATGTCCTCTTTTCCCAGAAAAAGCAAATAAATCATACTGGTCAAACAACTGCTACCGAAGTGAGAGTAGCACGCACTTGTGAAAGCTAAGGATCAAGTTTCCTTATATTTTCAAATCAAATTAAGATACATTTCATGAGTTAGCACTATCAAATGAGCACGCATCTTACAAAAACTGTGAAACAGATTTAAACATTTGAATTATCCTTTTACTGTTGACATCTAATGATTTTGCCATGTACATGCAGACAAAAACATGCACAATATGATATATGAAATGCATGCAAGAAAAATAAGCACTTATGGCATCACTACAGAATATTGAAACATGTGTTACCATAGCCTGTTAAATACTTATACTCAACAATGAACAGATACTGTACACTACCCCAAATGTGTTTGGAGTCAAAAGCCAACTGTGCTTTACTCCACTAAGACTTTCAGTACAGTTTACCTGTGTCAAATAAATATCAAAGCTCTGGGCAAACGGCCTCATAGAGGCCAAGTAGCGAACAATCAAACAAGCATCTTCATAGTCCACAGTATCAGAATTCATTCTGCAACAAATTCAATATGTTAATTAGGACATGTTTATTAAAATAAACAAACATCAAACGCATGGTTAATGAAAATACCAGCAGTACTGAAACATACTTTAATGTACTGAACTGAGATGCAGCAGTTGTAATGACGCTACGAAGAAACTTTTTGCGACTTTCTGCTCTATGCATGATTTGTCCTGTGGTCTCAACATCCTTTGCATGATGAGTTCCTTCAGATGAATCCTCATCCTTCTGAGATTTAATTGCTTTCTCTGTCTCCATAGTTGTATCACGGAACCACTGAGCTATATAAAACTTCCGAGAAAACTGGAGAGATACAGCAGAATGCACAAAACCCAAAAACAACAGATACAGAAGAAGGAAATTAACATTTATAATGAGATTAAGTAAGTCTAATGCATCAACCATATTTTGGAAAAGATAATCAACAGTATATGTTAGAGAAACAATTTCAATTGAAGCACTAATATACATGACTGAAAGTCATTTATTTCAGGAGATGTATTACATGAACTGTTTTTATAAATGCTCAATATCAGAAAGCTGAAATTTACCACTAATGATGCATCGGTTTCTGTATTCTCATCTAGATAATCCAGCAAAGCCTTTTGTAGCTGCTGAATTTCATCTTCTCCTCCTGAAACCTGTCAGGATAAAGACAGTTATAAAATACAATATTGTTCAGTCACTGGTAATTATCATTTGACAATCTGTATGCCCACTTATAAAATACAGTGAAGTTAGTTTTGATAACCGCAGAACAGTTTTTAAGCAATTCCCCATAAACCGCATACAAGCTAAATAAAATTTGACTTTGGGAGTCCAAAGTCTTAAAAAATAAAAAAAATTAAAAACAACATAAGACTGGTTTTAAAACAGATTGACTGTTTTATTTTCATTCTATGATCTTGTGTGAAGGTTTTCCGTCACTGAGAGAAATAAGGCTAAAATCATATAGAGTGACACAAGGTTTAACCCTTAAAAATCATTGTCAGTTGTCTCACTAACAACAAAATACTGAAAACAGTGACTTCTCAGGTGAACAAGGGATAGAAGGCAAATAAGTCAAATGAAAAGGAATATGAAAACATAGACAACAGTAAAAAGATATAGAAAACAACAAAGAAAAAAAACCTCTGTAAAAATATTTGGCATAACTACGTGTACAATCAATGAACGTACAGATGTTATAGTTATAAGATATACCAGAGAGCTTAGCTATTACTACACCAAAACAGAAAAAAATAGGATACTTAGCTGTATCCCAGGCTCACTACAAAACTACAGCAGGGCCAACCTCCACAAGAGATCCATCCCTCCTAGTAGCCAGCTCTTAAATAGGTCTAGGAGAGGTGGAGCCAGGCTCCCCCCCTTCCAGCAGCACAGGTGAATTGCCTTCACCTGTGCTCCTCTGGCTGACTCATTGCTTGCCTCAGGAGATCATTCAGAGGTTCAGGCCATGATTCAGCAGTTCCCATACACTATGAAGAGGAAAGCTTACAGAGGTTATTCCCAAACCCCTCTGAGCTCTAGCAATAAAGAATCATGCTAAGATTAAACTAAGTTTCTGTTAGTCAAAAAGCTTATGAGCAAACACAACATTTATAAAAAATGCCCCCTACCACATAAAGCCTTTTTACAGAATAGGATAATATTCATTTTCCTGTCAAGTACGTTTAAGATGCACAAAAAGCATCTTACATACCAAACCGTAATCTAAGTAAGTGTGCTGGAGACATGCTAGTGTATCTTATTTGTAAATAAGTGAACTGTATGAATGTTAAGAATGCATTTTTTCCAAGAGACTATTCTTATAGAAAATATGCATATCTTAATCTCTTAAATAGTTTCCGCCTATATAAATGAAATAACAACCTTGCATATGACCAACAGACAATGCACTTCTCCCACATAGGAGTTACAGAGAATAAATCAGTATTAATGATCTTGTTCATTAGTCAGAAACTAACTTTCTCAAAATCTACATGACAGTGTAACAACAAAAACAGAGAACATTTTTTCTTCCTTTGCACTATATACAGGTCCTTGTAGTTGCTGATGTTACAGCAGTAAAATGATTTCTTTTTTTTTTTTCCAAAATGATTAATTCAAGAGTTCAAAACAAGTATGTCTGCAGTGCACATAATACTGATATAGATTCATTGATATACATTTGGCACCCCAATGTATTTCCAAATTGCAGTTTAAAGTCCAGCCTTAGACCAACATTAAATTTTGTTCATGACAGGCTGTAGTTGTTTGTTCTTAAGTTACAAATAATTTATTAACAACACTGTATACCCTGCCTCATGGTACTGAATAATTTATACCTTCCATAATGTATGGATGGTAGTGTCTACCATCATTGATGCTAAGCTTCTTGAACAACTGAAAAAATGCTTTTAGTGCTCAATTTCTCAAAGCAGTTTCATTTTCTGCAGATGTCAATGCCTAGTTACTGCCTGATGCTGTTAAAAATATAATTATATTAAAAAAAAAAAAAAATCAGGTCACTATTTGCATATGTATTATTCTGGAATTTCTTTCAATACCATTAGAACTTCTGGAGATAAGAAAAAGGATACTTCACTTGTAAAATATTTCCCTACAAAGTCTGATGGAGAATTGTTAAAATCACTGTCATATAACCTACTAGTACATAGAGGAAAAAATTACTAGTGCTGCTCCAAAAGTAAAGTTTCCTATTTTATGATGTTACCATTACGGCAGCAGAAGCTTAACTTTCCTGCCTATATCCTGTTCTATTTTGTCACAATGTGACAGATGGCAGCAGAGGGGAAGTCTGACAAAATGGCATCTGACATGGAAGTGAGTATGAAGGAAACGTGTGTCACTGAATTCCTCCATGTGGAAAAAAATGGCACCACTGACATTCATTGATGCTTGCTGAATAACTATGGAGATCAAACAGTGGATGTGAGCACAGTGAGGGGTGAGTGGTATATTCCAGCAGTAGCCTCAGCAGCGTCGAATAAAGTCACGTTCTGAATGGCCATGCAGATTTGTACAAGCACAGCATGCAGGCTCTTGTTCATTGTTGGCAGAAATTCATAGCTAATAGTGTTGACTACATTGAAAAGTACTGTTTTGTAGTTGAGAATTTGTTCTAATGAACAGTGTTGTGCTCTTTGTAGCTGTTGCACTTTTTATGGAAATAAATAGCAGGCAGTACTTTCAGAGCAACCTACGTATATACATATATTTTTAATTTCTCAAAACAGAATTCAACTGATATTTTTGCTCCATTATTTCCTTCCCTACTGTCACAGTAAAAAAGTTTTTACCACTGTCATTAACTTTTTAATATGATCACAAAAAAATGTGATATTTATAAACTGAACGTATTTAATTCAAAAATATGAACAATGAAAATTGATTCTCCACATGCCAGTTTTTTTTTGTTTTTTTTTTTTAGTGGAGCTTTTGTTTTTAAGCACCTCTCTATGATTTTCAAATATTTGAATGAATACATCTCCATCCAACTCAATCCAGCTGGCATAGGATCTCACCTGTTGGAGGATTCTGGCTATAGACCCTTGATCCATTTTGCTAGTGACTGCATCTTTCCTCAATCTTGCAGCTACAGTTCCAAGATAGTCAAGTGACGCAACTCTTAAAGCCATTTCTGTAGATTTGTTACTGAATTGATGAACCTAAGAAAAGCAAAAAAAAAAAAAAATATATATATATATTAACATATGTATTTATGCAGCTGAGATTCATAGAATCAGAGAATGATTTGGGTTGGAAGGAGCCTTAATGATCATCTACTTCCAACCTCCCTACCATAGGCAGGGTTGCTACTCAATAGATCAGGCAGCCCAGGGCCCCACCCAACCTGGCCTTGAATGCTTCCAGGGATGGGGCATCCACAGCTTTTCTGGGAAACCTGTTCTAGTGTCTTACCACCTTCACGGTACACAATTTCTTCCTTATATGTAATCTGTGCCTACCCTTTTTTAGTTTAAAAACTATTATCTCTTGTCCTGTCACTACACTCCTTGATAAAGAATTCCTTCCTATTTTTCCTATAGGCCCCCTTTAAATACTGGAAGGCCATTAATAAGGTTTTCACAGAGACTTCTCCAGGCTAAATAACCCTAACTTTCCCAGTCTCTCTTCATTCTTCTCACAAGACGCTGTTTGAACTTATGAAAATTCCACCTAACTTCTACGCTCAAGAAAATTATGCCATTTACTATTACACCACAGATGCACCCCTTATTTTGTATAATTGTTTTACCTTTATTGAATCTCTCTCTACAAATATGCCGCCTGCTTGGGTTTTCTTTTAAATAGATACTTTCATAAAATAAACTAGGTGTATAGCAGAGCAGATATTCTTTGCAATAGCATAGATCTTAATCACCATAATACATCTTCCTCATTTCACCAGGAACAGGACCATAAAATATTTTTCCAAGAAACAACTTAAATTGTAGTGTAATTACATTGTAATGCTGAAAAAAAAAACTCTCTTAATAACATGTTAGCAAAAATATTCACATTCTGTAACTTTTCATTATTTGTAAGTAAATGTAATATTATTGGTTCCAACAACTTAACGGTTTTCATGTTCTGTGCTAAATGAATAGTCCAGAGAAGATCTTTAATGGGAGCAATTACAGCTATTTACTTTAATGCAAGCAAATATCTGCACTTACAAGATGGCACAGAATACCATTATTTTTCATGTGGAAAATATCATAAAATCATTTGAGTTGGAAGGGACTCAAAATGTCATCTAGTCCCACTTCCCTGCAATGAACAGAGACATCCACAGCTAGACCAGGTGCTCAGAGCCCCGTCCAGCCTGGCCTTGTGTGTCTCCAGGGATGGGGCAACCATCATATCTCTGCCAACCTGTGCCAGTGCCTCACCATACTTACTGTAAAAAATTTCTTCCTTATATGCAATCTCAGTCTTCTCTTTTTTAGTTTGAAACCATTTCCCTTGTCCTATCACAACAGACCCTGATAAAGAGCGTGTCCCCTTCTTTCCTGTAGCCCCCCTTTAGATACTGAAAGATTGCTCTCAGGTCTCCCTGGAGTCTTCTCTTCTCCAGGCTGCACAGCCCCAGCTCTCTCTGTCTGTCCTCGTAGGAGAGATGTTCCATTCCTTGGATCATTTTTGTGGCCCTCCCTTGCTCTGTTGGTCACACTTCTTTTGATGCAGTCCAGGATATGGTTGGCTTTCTGGACTGCGAGGGCACATTACTGGCTCATGTCCAACTTGCCATCCACCAGTACCCCCAGGTCTTTTTCAGCAGGGCTGTGCTCCAACCATTTCCAGTAGAAGTAGACTTCCATGAGAAACAGTATACCTATGACCTTTCCCAAGTTGTGAATCAATGATCTTCTGATCTAAATTTTATCAACTATACATTACAGCATAGGAATATACACAACAAAATCCTTAAACAATGCATGTTTATCAACTATCAAAAAGCATTATTATAATAGCTGAAACTATTAGTTATAGCTGAAAGAAATCTTCATAGTTAAAAACAAGAATCCCTTACCAATAGCCTTCCTAATAAGCTAAGCAGCAATTCTGCAGCTGGCCATTCTGGTTTATTGACTGTGGAAAGAAGATCTTGAATGAAGTTCTCAAACAGCGGCCTATAATCTTCTTCCCCTTGTTTACTACCACACCTGTTTAGAAGAAAACACATTATGGAAGCAAATTTAGGAGCCATTTAAAGCTTTTCTTCTGATGTTAATAAATAAACAGTATGCTTAACCAGAAAAAAAACCCAACAAGTTTTATGTGATTAAAAAAGCACCCAAAAACCAAAACAAATTAGAAAAAAATATCAACCAACCAAAAACAAAACTCAATCCTGGAGTAAAATAATTATTTATTATTTAATAATCCTGGAGAAAAATAATTTTATCCAGTTAAGGCTATTAAGGGCAAATCGTTCAAACATTTATCACTACTTTTTACTGCAAGGAAGGCAGCTAATCCAGAATAGTATTGTTTTTTTTTTTTCCCTAAACTTTTTCATTTACTGTTTTGAGTTGAAGTCTGAATGAAGAGTATGGACAAGGTAGGTAAAATTCTGAACCTCAAAGCTGGAGTGGTGTATTCAGTAGATATTGAGCGTAGACTCTAAGCCTGGACTGACTTATTTCAGAGTGATAAGACATCTCAGTTATACTCTTCAAGATTAAAATCAGAATGTGAAATTCAAAAGAACATACCTAATAGTGTTTCAATTATCTGTGACATTCCTACCTTCTTTAATGATACCAGAAATGCACAGAGAGATGACTAGATCTCTAAAGAGTCTCTCAGCTTAACAGTAGAAATTAACATGATGAAAACCACAGGACTTTTTCTAAAAATTCTTGGCTTGATTATTCAAGTACTTTTTTTTTCTCCTACCCAGCTACTGACATTCCTAACTTTAGCTAAATGAAAGTGATTTTAGATTTTCTTTAGTCATCCTTATGACTGAATGAATCTGGTTTAACTCAAATATTTATTCAGCTTCCTCTTTCCTGCTTCAGATGAGTAACACCCGATAAAATAATCCTAGATAAACTATCAGACAGATTCTTAAATGTATAAAGTACTCTCTGTAGAACTTCTGTTCCATAGTTATGTTCAGAGAAAAAAAAATAAAATACTATCTCTGACTCTCTCTCAAGGATCTAATAAAATGCATTGTTAAAAGTAACTTTACTAGTAGGTATTTAGCACTGTGAAGTAATTAGTTTTGTCTCAAGGTATGGCATATTTTATTCAGTTATGCTTCATCAATACACTAAAGAATGTAAAAGTACTTACTTCTTAAGGAAAATAGAAAGGAAGTTTTGTGCTGTTCTCATGGCTGTTTCATATGAATTAGTAATAAGCACATCTTGATCCACCTAAAGATAAGATTTATTAGTCTAATATTTTAGCGTACACAGAAATATGATTTCCAGATCAGCATTTCTCATGCATCAAAAAATTATGGAAGACAAAGTTAAGTCATCTGCTTACTAGAGCACCATCATAAAACATTATACCCACAAGCACACAATCATTCCTGTACAAAAAATAAAAATATTATGGGTATTTAACAAAAAAAAAAATCATCCTTACTTTTTTATTCGATTCCTCCTCTGAATTAGAACCTTTTTCTGCTGATGGTAAGTGCACAACACACTGAATAAGCTGCAGAACTAGTGCCGTTACCATCTGAATATACATAGGCTCTCCATCAGTGTCACTACTATTTAACCTGTTAACATGAAAAGGATAGCATAACACTAAAATAAAACAATTATTTTTGGTCTTAAATAATTTTAAGATTTACAAAAATTTTACCACAGCTAGAAATCTGTTCTAGACATTTATTTAATCATTTGCTTCTCTCTTATGAAAGATTGGGTCTAACAAAAACAGTATTATTCTTGGTAGGAGAGATGAACTGAAACAGCCCACAGATGATTATCAGAATATCTGTGAATCTCAGCAGCTGAAAATCTACAGAAAATCTTCTTGTATCAAATTTTCTTTAACCTGTCCCCTTCATGACTGTAGCCAGAGAAATGCCCTTTAACATGACAGAGCTAGAATTCTATAGATAAATAGTGTGGTCACTATGAACTCGAGATGATGACTTCCTTCTGGCAAAGATCCTAATTCGAAGAGAGTATTTAACAATTATTCCTAACACATTGCTATTTGCTAGATGTCTTTGATGACTATAATCAAAACAACATGAAATACTAAACATAAGCAATCATGTTAACATTAGGGTCACTGAATTTTACTTAAAAGTTTCAGTGCATTTGTTTTACTGTGTATTTCCTGTTTATTTACCCTGGATTGGTTAACCTATTTCATTGACAATTTCTCTATCTCCAGGGGAAAGCTGTATACATGCAAGGAACTAAATCAATGCCAACAACAACGATAAAAGTTTTAGAATCACCTAATGTGTGGAATCTCAATTTTAACTGAAATCCACTTCAGGTCAGATTATCTCTCAGTCTCAACCTGAACCCATTACTGAGAAGATGCTCTGAAGTCCAGCTGAAGCACTTAAAACACAAAGTGAACTGAGTGGTTCCTAAACAAAATGCATTCAAAGTAGTATTAGATCTGTTTCCTTTCCTGGAAAGGATGCTTTGAGTATGTCTTCAAAGAAATCCACCCTGAATTCTCCTATTAAGTTTTAGCAATGAATTACCTAACTCCATATAAACAGAATAAAAAGTTTTGCAACAAAAAATCCCTTTGAATGCACACTAGCATTATACTAAATTTACATCCCTAGTGAGAAGGCTAAATATTTCAATTATTTTTGTAACCAAGTACAATGGCATAATAAACAGTGACTATTATAAGATAAATTAGTCAGGAAATTCTGCTGTCGCTGTAGAAATTTTGAAATATCAACATCTAAAAAATTGCAGTTTTTGAAGTTGCAATTTTTCTTAAGAAATGTTAATAAAATCCTAAATGTACAAAACTGTAAATGTTTCCATCTACAAGATAGCAATCTATGTCCAAAATTACCTGAAGTTTCTTAAACTCCTCTTGCTAGTTGGTAGCCTTGCAAGGGAAGTGAAAATTTCTTCCAGTATTAGCTGCCTATGTTTTTCATACCTGGAGAAGACCTATTTAACAGTCATAGGATTGTTAAAAATGTGTTACACAAAATATTAATTGATAAATTTATTGTTAAAATGATATATAGTACCACACACTTCACATGGTACTAAACAATACCTTGTTTTTAATGCATTATTTTGTTTTTATTTCAAAGCATTTCTTTATAAAATACATTAAGAAATTCAAATATTTTAAAAATCTTTAACAACACAAATGTGTAATAGCTCTTAAAAATACCCTATAATTTTAAGTTTTCTGTCAGTGGTAGAAATAAACTATATAAGAAAGTCAAATAGTGAAAAATTAAGCTTTCAGACTCCAGTATACATAGCAAAACTCTATGCTAGCATAAATTAACATGAACACATACACAATGTTAGAACATATGTGATAAACTAATTTTAATTCATATCTTAGTCTTCAATATTTGCCAGACATGCAATATTCTTTCAATTTATGGGGTCAAGATTATAGAATTTGCTTATCTTTTTGTTTAGGCAGAATTCCTTTTATAAGTATTGGAGCATATCATTCTTAAAAAGACAGAAAACTTCCATTTGAACAAACACATATGTTGCACTTAGTTTTTCCTGAAATAATCTTGTATTTGCCCCATTAATTTTTCTTCAAAGGAGAAAAACTTATTCTATTATAAAAGTACTCTAATGTTCTATAGCTTATTCCATTGCATGCATTCAAACCTTAAAGGAAATTAGGAAAGTCATACTGCTAGGATTTCTTACACAACAAAGGACAAGAGAAAGGGGTTTGTGTTTACACTGTAAACCATAATTCAGGAAGTTCCTTGTTTAAGTAGGCTAATTCTTCCTATAGAAGAAGAAAACTCAATAGGAAATAGGAGCAACTCAGGCAGATTTAATACTGTTCCTAGATTATGATACCAAACTGTAAAAACATTAAATGAAATAAGTTCTAAGCTCTAATTGTCTACCATCAAAAAATACAGCCTATATAAATGTTACTTACTGCAGTCACCAATTTGATGGCACATAACTGTAGTTCACTAACATTTTCTACAAAGAAAGGTGTTATTCCCATAGATGATACCTATGAGTGGAAAAAAACTATTCTAAGTATATTTGACAGGCAAACTGATATTCATTCAATTTTACAAGCAGGTTATTCATTAAACGGATAAGTTATTCAACAACACGTTACTTCATATTATTTGCAAATTGAATACAATCAGGTTAAACTTTTCTTACATGTACAATAAAAACCACTAAAGATTTGAACATGAAATTTTATCTTCCTGTTCTCTTCTGCAGGAAAAAAAACATACTACACTACAGACTAGTCAGTCTACTGTTAGCTATTAAAAAGTTTGTACTGATTTCATATTTTATGTCATTGACATAATTATACCTTACAGTCTCTTTGGAAAAAGAAAAAGAAAAAGAAAAAGAAAAAGAAAAAGAAAAAGAAAAAGAAAAACTACAATGTTCTCAGACAGGAATTCTTCTGATAGAAATTACCTGAAGAATAGTTGTATCGGTTAGAAGCTGTATCTCTAGCAACTCTGACAAACTGCTGACAATGTCACAAACTTTGTTATACAACATCACTATAACTCTTTGTTTGTGGGTGGAACACTTAGCACGTTTTGCTTTTGAACTCAAAACACCACCTAGAAAATAAAAAATATTTTCATTAATTTTTTCAATGTTTCAGTTGTATCACATACTACTAGCAAGATTGTTTTCTCAAAAAATGTCACACAAATAATTCTACACACAGCTTTTACAGGGAAAAAAAAGTATTTAGTAGTATCAGCTCAAAAGCAAGAATTTCATGACATTAATTTTTCATAATTCTTCTGAAACCTAAATCCAAGATTTTTTAAACAGTTCTTGAAGTTGGACACTCACATCTGAAGATATCACAGAATCATAGGGGTTGGAAGGGACCTCAAGAGATCATCAAGTCCAACTCCCCTGCTAAAGCAGGTACCCTACAATAGGTCGCACAGGTAGGCATCCAGAAGGGTCTGGAATATCTCCATAGGAGGAGACTCCACAACCTCTCTGGGCAACCTGTTCCACTGCTCCGTCAACCTTACTGTACAGAAGTTCTTCTGCATGTTAGTATGGAACTTCCTATGTTCAAGTTTTAGGCCATTACTCCTTGTCTTATTGCTATACAGCACCAAGAAGTCTGGCCTCATCCATTTGCATCCCACTTCCCTTTAGATATTTATATACATTTATCAGATCCCTGATGTATGTACATAATCACAAAACACTAAATGCAAAATAATTTTCACCACTATAAGTCATTATAGAAACAGATTATGAGTATCAAATGGCTTATTTATACATATAATAGCTGTACACAGAAGACAAATTTCAGACAAACTTCTAAATACTTTGCTCTAAATGATTATATTGACACTACAGTTATTTCAGTATACCTAAACATTAATATGACTAAGTTATTCAGAAGACACATTTAATTCATTGTTATCTTACTCTACATTTCATCATTCTCAATATAACAAAAAGCATTAATTCAGATACTGTATTTGATACGAAAGAATTATCAGTATAAAAGTTACATATAAAAATCTTCAGGGAAGTCATATCACTTGCATCATCATACGATATATTAAAATAATAGTTTTAAAAGGCGAAACAATAGAACATAATATTTTTTTATAAATCTCCTATAATACTAACCACCATGAGGATCCACTCTATATACAGGGTCATACTGAGGATAGAGAGTGTTCTGCAAATGAAATTTTGTGTACTGAATAACTCTTTCAATTACATCCTCAATATATACAGCTTTAGGCATGTTTGGTGATGTCATAATATTGATAGCAGTAAGACAAGCATCAGCAGATTTTGTCACTCTCTCCATAATAAGATCTCTCCATAATCTCTCTTCATCTTCAGTGTCATTGTTCTGTAACAGGCAAGAAAAACGGGACAGTGTAAACAAAAAGTCAAATTCTTATCCTAACCAAGTACAATATAATGATGACATTTTAGTATACTTGCATACAAGCACATTCCTTTATGATACAAAAATAGTTTTATTGATTTACTAATGTTTGTTTTACTAGCAACATGTTTGCAGTATGTCTCCCTAAGCTGCAAGTCTTTTATTTCTCACTATATTGTTCTGGTAAAACACAAAGAAGCTTTCTATATATCATTGGGAAGCACTATGAAAGAAAACTGCTACATTGAGGTTCAACAAGACCAAGTGCCGGGTCCTGCACTTTGGCCACAACAACCCCAGGCAAAGCTACAGGCTTGGGGCAGAGTGGCTGGAAGACTGTGTAGAGGAAATGGATATGGGGGTATTGATTGATGCTCAGAGGAACATGAGTCAGCAGTGTGCCCAGGTGGCCAGGAAGGCCAATCACAGAATCACAGAATCACAGAATCACAGAATCGTAGGGGTTGGAAGGGACCTCCAGAGATCATCGAGTCCAACCCCCCTGCCAAAGCAGGTTCCCTACCGTAGGTTGCACAGGTAGGCATCCAGGCAGGTCTTGAACATCTCCAGAGAAGGAGACTCCACCACCTCCCTGGGCAGCCTGTTCCAGTGCTCCGTCACCCTCACTGTAAAGAAGTTCTTGCGCACATTTGTGCGGAACTTCCTATGCTGCAGTTTCCGGCCGTTTCCCCTTGTCCTGTCTCCACTCACCACTGAAAAGAGTCTGGCCTTGCCATTCTGCCCCCTACACCTTAGATATTTATAGACCTGGATCAGGTCCCCTCTCAGTCTTCTTTTCTCAAGGCTGAACAGACCCAGTTCACTCCGCCTTTCTTCATAGGGGAGATGCTCCAGGCCCTTCACCATCCTTGTGGCCCTCTGCTGGACTCTTTCCAAGAGATCCCTGTCTTTTTTGTACTGGGGAGCCCAGAACTGGACGCAGTACTCCAGATGAGGCCTTACCAGGGCAGAGTAGAGGGGGAGGATCACCTCCCTTGACCTGCTTTTATATTGTGATTATAACATCTTGGTTATACAAGTACTATGTTTAGTGTTGGGGCCCCTCACTTCATGAGGCTCTGGAGCGTGTCCATAGAAGGGCAACAGAACTGGTGAGGGGTCTGGAGCACAGGCCTTATGAGGAATGGCTGAAGGAGCTGGGATTGTTCAGTCTGGAGAAGAGGAGGCTCAGAGGAGACCTCATTGCTCTCTGTAACTACCTGAAGGGAGGCTGTAATGAGCTGGGGGTCAGCCTCTTCTCTCATGTAACTTGTGATAGGACTAGAGGGAATGGCCTCAAGTTGCACCAGGGGAGATACAGGTTGAATGTTAGGAAATACTACTTTTTTTAAAGAGTGGTCAGGTGCTGGAATAGGCTGCCCAGGGAGGTGTTCAAGGAACATTTAGATGTTGTACTGAGGGATATGGTTAAGTGAGAACTATTGATGATAGGTGGATGGTTGGACTGAATGATCTTGTAGGTCTTTTCCAACCTTGGTTATTTTATGATTCTGTGATTCTCTACTTAAAACTGATGTACCTTAAGAAAAACTGAACTCATTCATCTAGTGTTTTACTTAGTTGCCTATGCACACAATTTGCTGCTTGGACCAGTCTAACTTTCAACACTAGAGGGAATTCTCACACAATAAGATTGTTACAAGTCACATGAAATTCATGAGAATAAGACCTTCTCCACAGCTGACTCATCTACTATCAATGGGTTAAAACTGTCTTATAAAATACATCCATTTATTTTTAGCGTGAGGTACAGAATTTCTATTCTTGTATGTTTGAACAAGTTATAAAAACAAACTGGAGTAATTACAAACACCCAGCATTACTGAAATAGTTTTTAACATTACCAATAGCAAAACCAGGGAGAATTTCCAATAATGTTTCCAGTACAAGATATAGCCATACTCAATGACTACAAAGAAAAAGAATCTTTCCTGCCTGTATGACAGCACAGTTTAACGCTGTTGGTTTTCCTTGTAAAAATAAGGAGTTGGTGAAACACTAATGTCTAACTGTACCAACTTTTTTCCTTTAGGGTGAGACAATCTGAAAGTATTGCAGCATATTACAAATACATTTGTCACGGTTTTATGATTTTTGTTATCGGTATTCCACATCATAACATCATGTAGTGCACTGGGAGTTAATGCTCCAGTTCTGTGGACTGTCAATATTTCCAGAGTACATTTCACAGAAGAGAAAGACATCTCCCAGAAGACAACTTCACTGTTCTGTTTTCCATTCAAAAGAAAAGATAGAACTGCTCATGAGTCACAAGATTGCCCCTTTTTTACTGCTCATCTCTGTGCTGTTTGCTCCCTAGCTGTCTCACCTTCAACATTAGAGTAAGGCACTCGTTTTTGGACACACTCTCTCAATTTATTTGATTTACTAGCTTCAATTCCAATTATATTGTGTTATCTTACATTCCATTATTATATTTAGTCGATTAGTTTTCTCCCTTAGCTCACTGCTGCAGTTTTGTTTTTAGGCCCATCCTTTTCCCTACCCTATCTCAGGGCATAGGTCTGTGGGCTCCCCCATCCCATTTAGTCACGGAACTGGGCTGGAACTGTTGACAATGGTAAATATATTTAAAAATTAAAATAATAATAAAAATAATAATTAGTAGACACCTGAAAATCCCTGTAAATCTTTTGCATGGAATAACTAAGTCATATGTTCCTTGCACAAAGGAGGCTTAAAAAACCCCACGAACAAGTAGTTTTAAATCCTAATTTTTTGCTCATGAATTTTGTGAATAAAAACTATCTGCAAGTGCGTTTTGCCTTTTAATAATATCCTGACATGGAGACAGGATTATCTTCACTGCACTGTAAAATACCATAAGATTACTGCTTAGTATCTGGGTGTCCAGCCTTATAGCTTGACTAAGCTGCATCGAGCGAAGAATTGCCTTTGACCACATATAAAACATATAATATTTTATATGTACTAACCCTATCACAACTATAAAGCCAGGCTTAAACAAGAATGCTTTGGAATTAAAAATAATTTTGAAATATACCTTCATTCTAACATATTGAAATATATACATTTTTTCCTTGTACTTTACTATTATCTGCTTTAGTTTTTATAAGAAAACATAAAGTGGCCACTAAATACACAATTCAGTAAATGCTCAAATTCTTAGAAAAAATGAATAAATGTAGTTATAATGTGCATCCTCTGTAAATTTGCCTTTAGCATGGTTGGATTAGCAAGCTGACGTGCTTGTTTAGGCAATTATTACTTGCATGTTGCCCCCAAGTCAGAATAGCAGAAACACTAATCACAGAATCACAGAATCACCCGGGTTGGAAGGGACCCCAAGGATCATGTAGTTCCAACCCCCCTGCCTAGCAGGGCCACCAAACATACACATTCAGATCAGGTTGCCCAGGACCCCGTCCAACCTGGCCTTAAACACGTCCAAGGACGGGGCATCCACAACCTCCCTGGGCAGCCCGTTCCAGGGCCTAACCACTCTCCTAGTAAAGAACTTCCCCCTAACATCCAACCTAAATCTTCCCTCCTTCAACTTAAAACCATTTCCCCTAGTCCTGCTGTTGTCAGCCCTTTTGAAGAGTTTACTCCCCTCCTGGGTGTAGGTTCCCTTCAGGTATTGATAGGCTGCAATGAGGTCACCCCGCAGCCTTCTCTTCTCCAGGCTGAACAAGCCCAACTCCCTCAGCCTGTCCTCATAGGGGAGGTGCTCCAGCCCCCTGATCATCTTAGTCGCCCTCCTCTGGACCCTTTCCAAAATCTCAATGTCTTTCTTGTACTGAGCAAATACATATCACCCAAGCATATTAAAAACATGTTGTAAATTATTTTATACTTTTTGTGAGCTTTTTGAAACATTGAAAATTACCAAATTTGTCAGCACTGCACAAGCATTCCTGATATTTCCTCCACAGAAATTTAACTTATTATTTCACAAAATAATGTAAGCCCAAGTTTAATAGTTAAATAAGAAAACTTATGTCTGCTTAATAACAAAAACATGACTCTTCACAAGCATGCTGTATGAGAACTGCTGAGTCACAGCCTGAACCTCTGATTAATCACCTGAGGCAAGCCAGAATCAGCCAGAGGAGCACAGGTGAAGGCAATTCACCTGTGCTGCTGGAAGGGGTGGAACCTGGCTCCACCCCTCCTAGACCTATTTAAGAGCTGGCTACCAGCAGGGAAGAATCTTGTCTGGAGATTTACTCTGCTGGAGTTTTGTGAGTGAGCCCAGAAGGAGATAAGCCTTCTATTTATTCTTGTTATTATAATTTGCTTTGCCTTACTCTCTTGTTTGTTTTGTGGTTATAATGTCCTAATATTCTTTGATTATGCACATGGGGTAATCACTGTTGTGCGAAGTGGCACAAGTGCATGTAATGTGAAATACACATGGGTTTTATTAAACTGAGTGTATGTAGCAGGCGCAAGAAGTAGAGTCAGCACTGCGCTCTTTTCTCCATGGTGTTCTGTTGTCACCTATGTAGCTCATGCTTGAGCTGTGCAAAATGAACTCATGAAAAATAGCACAAAAAAATAGTATAGTAATGTTAAGAGTTTATGATCTTGCAGGGTCCCATTACAAGCTGTAAAGGGCTACATGCAGCTCACAGGCTGTGGGTTGGATATGCCTGACTTATTGGAAGGCTTCTTCACCATAATGATGTGAACTATATTTAGTATGTTTTAAGAAAAACCTGAAACTTCTTTAGCTAAGGATTGCTTCTCTTTTAACTGAAGCTTTATCTCTGAATTGCAATAGTGGAACAATTTCATCAGGTAATCTTGAGTTTTAGTACAGAAACCTAAAAGAAAAAATCACTTCAAAACACTGGCAGAAAGCCTCAATCATTGTAACAGAGCAGGAAAACCTGCATCTTCATTTCACACATTTTCATATTGCTTAAGACATTAGTAACTGTAAAGCAAAGCTTAATTTTTAGGCATTCCTGTGTGGAGTGAGGAGTTGGACTTGATGATTCTTGTGGGTCCCTTCAAACATGAGACATTCTATGATTTAAAATGTATTATCAGTACTCGGAGGAGGAATACACTCTCTACATGAAAGCCGTGCTTTCTTCCCCTGTGTGAAGGAAGTTTTATGGACAAGCAGGAAAGATAATTCCACTGGTGCAAGTAATCAGTTATTGTGACTATTTCAGGATGAAACTATTATATTTAAAATTAAGTCAAGAAACAACTCAATTGCTCCCATTTGTTAGCAGTAGTATAGTAAAGCACGTAGTGCTGAAAGAATAAAATTTAATTTTATTTTAAATCTGAACTTGATCATCTGTTAATCATACATGTATAAAATCAAATTCCTTTTGCACATGCCTAGTATTTATAATTACCACCAAATGTGACTCAGGTGAAGAAAGTCTTATGCTGGAAAATGGCATGAAATGATGTAACTTGAAACTCACATGGTTAAGTAATGTAGAAAGCTTTGATCCATCTTGGATATTCTTCTCCAAAATATTCAGGACCTTTACTGTTTTATCTGTTGAGAGCTAAGACAAGAAAAACACATCAGGCAACTATAGGAACTTAGTTTTTCAAACTGCTGAAAAAATGTCCATGGACAAAGGACAGACCATGTTATGTAATTCTAGTATTAAACTTAATTTGTAAGGTGTATGGGAACTGCTGAGTCACGGCCTGAACCTCTGTTTGATCACCTGAGGTGAGCCATGAGTCAGCCAGAGGAGCACAGGTGAAGGCAATTTACCTGTGCTGCTGGAAGGGGGGGGAGCCTGGCTGCACCTCTCCTAGACCTATTTAAGAGCTGGCTAGCAGTGGGGAAGGATCTCTTCTGGAGATTAGCCCTGCTGGAGTTTGTGAGTGAGCCCAGGATAGGGGTAAGCTTTCTATCTATTCTGTTTGGTTATCGTAGTCTGCTTTGCCTAACTCTTGTTTATTTTGTGATTATAGCAACCTAATATTCATTGATTATACATAAGCACTTTTGAGATAAGGATAAGATATTGACTTACTAGTTCCTGGAACAGTATGACTGAGAATGCTGATAATATAATTAGACTAGTGAAATATGTTTTAAGATTGCAATCAAACTGCATTTTCAACCAGTAAAATGCATGCTAAAAGTTTTGAAACTGCATATCTAGAAATAATTTTCTATAGAGTCTTGATTCTGGAAACTGAAGTTTACCAAATACAAGTATGAATCACTAATTCTAGATGACAATATGGAGCTTTATTAAAAGAAAATCTAAACCTCATAGCTGAGCAGAAATAAAATTCCTTGGTATTTCAGTGCTAATACAGAGAAAATGTATTCTTAATAATTTCATTAACTTTGGAAAAAGTAGCATGTTGAAAAGTAACTCAAATTTGCTTAATGATGTTTTACAGAATTACAATTAAATAATCTGTAGAGCATGTTGAACTGTGGAAGAACCAACTTCGCTCACCCAGGTAATAATGGTGTTCACCTTTAGAAACAACACATTTCTGACATAATGTGTACATGTATGCACATATGTATAAAAATTATGAAATAAAATTTAAGTGTGGAAACTATCAGGAAAGCAAAATGTTGAAAGCATCCTACAAATGAAGGTAGGAGAGACTGAAGAAGAGACCAGGATAAATAACTAAATCTTGAGTTAAAGAAAAACCAGAATGACTTCTGTAATGTCATTTCACGGAGACTTCATAAACAGAGTAGAGTAGTTAGGAACAGGCACAGTGTAACATGAGAGCACCTAAAGCAAAGAGTTCCAGGAAAACAAGACTATAGGAACCATCAGGTCACAGCCTGAACCAGTGATTAAACACCTGGTGAAAGGATGTAACCAACCCTGGAAATATAGGTACAAGCAATTTACCTGTGCAACCAGAAGGGGTGGAGCCCAGCCCCACCCCTCTCGAATTTCTAATTTGCTGCAGAGACTTGCTTCTGAGCAGGTAAGTCTGTGCAGGCAAGGAATTGGAGTAAGAAAAGGCCAACCAAAAAGCTCTTTTTAAGGCTTTTTCAGGACTTTTTTTGAGGCTAACATCAGCACTGTGCTTGAGCTGGCAGCTTGTGGGCGGGCTCCTGAGTCACCAGGGGTGGAGCTGGCACATTAGTGGCATGGTTTAAACACCCACCCATGCCTTCATACCGGATAATAAACCTAAAATAGCTCCTGGGAGGGGGGGGAAGCTAGTTTCCCCCCACGAGTTACATCAGGTGAGGAAACCATTGTTTCTGTTCATTGGGAAAGGGGAGGTCCCTCCTTGCTCAGGAGACTGGGTTTCCTTGACAGTCTGAGACCACAGGCTGAAACATGGTCTCCACTAGACAGCGGGCTCACTCCAAGAAGACTTGCAACCCAGACTGAAACCTTAGTAAGAAATGTTGCTGTTCAGGCTTCTGGCTGCAGGGAGTGCCTGAGCCTACTTCTGCCTGGGGAGAGTGGCAGGGACTTAACCTGTGCAAGGTGTGAGCAGGTGGATGAGCTTCTCAGCCTGGTGGTGGAGCTCAAGGATGAGGTGCAGAGACTTAGGACCATCAGGGAGTGTGATTGGGATATCAACTGGTGGAGTGACTCACTGGCTTACCTAAGGGAGGGGCTCCAGGAAAAAAAAACCCAGACAGGTGGTGGACCCTGCCCTACCCTGTCACAGTCAGACAGACCTTGCTGATGAGGAAGGTTGGAAGAGAGTCCTGACTTGGTGTCACAGGAGACACCCCCACCTGCCTCGACAACTCCCTCTAAGTAACAGGTTCCAGATGCTGGAAGTTGAAGAGGAAGTGACTGGAGAGGTGATGCAGGATCAGCCTAGGAGAGAGCCCAGGGTGAGGCGGTCACCCCCACACCTTGAGACTGCCTCTGATAGTAGAGAAAGAAGGGTGGTTGTGGTGGGTGACTCCCTTCTCAGAGGAATGGAGGGCTCCATATGCAGACCTGACCTGGGCTGTTGGGAAGCGTGCTGCCTTCTTGGGGCTTGGGTCAGGGACATAACCAGGCAACTCCCAAAGCTGGTTAGGCCAACTGACTGTTTTCTGCTACTCGTAGTTCACGTGGGCAGTGATGAAATCACTCAGACAAGCCTACACACAATGAAAAAAGATTTCGGGAGTTTAGGGCGTTTAGTCCATGGAGCGGGAGCTCAAGTGATCTGCTCTATACCTTCAGGGCCAATGAGGGACTCTGAGTGGGATAGAAAAGCACAAGCGATGAATAATTAATTGGCTTGGAGGCTGGTGTCAAGCCAGGAACTTTGGGTTCTTTGATCATGGGGCAGTTTATTCAGCCCCTGGCCTGCCGTCTGCCTGTGGAACCCATGTATCTTGAAGGTGGCTGTCATGGTTCTATGTGTGGTGTTTTTTTTTTTTTTTTTTTTTTTTTTTTTTTTTTTTACGGTTTCAGTATTCCACATCAAAACATCATGTAGTGTACGGGGTATTAAAGTGTCACTGCCCCAATCCCCGGTACCTATCCCTGTACATTACAGAAGTCACAGGATCTGACCCTTCCGGGTGGGGGGGGTGCTCTCTTGCTGCCTGGCAGTGGGTGCTGGAGGGTGCTTTCCTAGTCGTTCCAAGCTTTTCAGGTTTGAATCGGTCCCGGGAACTCTCTCTCTCTCATCTTGTCTGATTTATTCATCTCAGTTTCAATTAAATTGTATATATTGTGTTATCTTGTATTCCAATATTGAAGTAAAATAAGTTTTCCTCCATAGATTGTTGCCGCTGCTTTTTTTCCTCCCTTCCTTCCCATTTTTGTGGGACTAGGGTGGGGGGGAGGGCAGAGGCCTGTCGCCCCTGTCACAGACATAGATTGATCTAGTCAACTCCGTGACAGGGGCAGTGAATACTGGCGCAGGAACTAGCGGGGTTTATGGAAAGAGCTTTAAACTAGGTATGAAGGGGGAAGGGAACAAAACAGGCCTCTCAAGAGATGAGCCTAGGGGAAAGATGCTCCAGAAGGAGATGAGGCAGATGACTCATCTGAAATGTGTCTGTACCAATGTCAATACCAGCATGAGCAACAAGCAGGAAGAGTTGGAAATGATTGTGAGTCAGGCTAATTATGACCTTGTTGCTATTTCTGAAACATGGTGGGGCCACTCCCATGACTGGAGTGCTGAGATAGATGGCTACAAGCTCTTCAGAAGGGATAGACAAGGAAAGAAGGGTGGTGGTGTGGCCCTTTATATTAAAGACTGCTTTGAGGTAGAAGAGCTTGGGGTTGGGAATGACAGAGTGAAGTGTCTATGGGTAAGGACTAGGGGGAAGGCCTGTAGGGGCGGTGTCTTGTTGGGGGTCTGTTATAGACCTCATAATCAGGACAAAGAGTTGGATGAGGCATTCTATGAGCAGCTCGCAGAAGTCACGCGATCGCCAGCACTTGTTCTGATGGGAGACTTCAACTTCCCTGATATATGTTGGAAATACAGTGCAGAGGAAGCAGTCTAGGAGGTTTCTAGACTGTGTGGAAGATGGCTTCCTTACGCAACTGGTAGGAGAGCCTACCAGAGCTCTGTGAACAGAGAAGGACTGGTGGGAGAAGTGAAGGTTGGGGACCGTCTTGGGCAGAGTGACCATAGAATTGTAGAATTCTCCATTCTTGGGGATGTCAAAAGAGTGGCCAGCAGAACTACCTTCTTGAACTTCCAGAGGACAGACTTTGACCTGTTCAGGGAGCTTGTAGTGTGGGTCCCTTGGGAGTCGCTTCTCAAGGGTAAAGGGGCCCAGGAAGCCTGGATGCTCCTCAAGGCTGATATCTTAAAGGCACAAGAACAGGCTGTCCCTAAGTGCCGTAAGGCAAGCTGTAGAGGAAGATGACCGGTGTGGATGAGCCAGGAATTACTGTTGAGACTCAAGGAGAAAAAGAGTCTACATCCTCTGGAAGAAGGGACAGGCTGCTTGGGGAGATTACAAAGAAGTAGCTAAGGTATGCAGGGAGGAAGTTAGGAAGGTGAAAGCCCAACTTGAGCTCAGGTTGGCCTCTGCAGTAAAAGACAATAAAAAATCCTTTTATAAATATATCAACGGCAAAAGAAGAACCAATGATAATTCTCGTCATCTACTTGATGCAGCAGGGAATGTGGTCACTGAAGACAAGGAGAGGGCTGAGGTCCTCAATGCCTTCTTTACATTTGCTTTTAACAGCCAGATCAGTTATCCTCTGGGCTTTTTATGCCCCGATCTGGATGTCTGGGACACTGCACCGAACATGCCCCCAGCAATTTTGGTGGAGACAGTCAGAAAGCTCCTCCTCCGTCTGGACTGTCACAAGTCCATGGGACCGGATGGGCTGCACCCTCGGGTGCTGAGGGAGCTGGCGGGGGTGATTGCTGAGCCCCTCTCTGCCATCTATCAACGCTCCTGGTTAACTGGTGAGGTCCCAGGGGATTGGAGGCTTGCTGATGGTGACTCCCATCTTCAAGAAGGGCCATAAGGAGGATCCGGGGAACTATAGGCCTGTTAGCCTGACCTCAGTACCAGGGAAGGTTATGGAGCAAATCATCTTGGATGAGATTGCACAGCATGTACGCAGTGTCCAGGGGATCAGGCCCAGCCAGCACGGGTTCGTGAAAGGCAGGTCGTGCTTGACCAACCTCATCTCCTTCTATGACTGGGTGACCAGACTGGTAGATGAGGGAAAGGCAGTTGATGTAGTCTTCCTAGATTTCAGCAAAGCCTTTGACATGGTCCCTCACAGGCTTCTTCTGGGGAAACTGGCTGCCCGTGATCTGAACAGATATACACTTCTTTGGGTAAGGAACTGGCTACAGGGCTGTGCCCAGCGGGTCATGGTGAATGGAGTGAAGTCCAGCTGGCGACCAGTTTCAAGTGGTGTCCCCCAGGGGTCGGTACTGGGGCCCATCCTGTTTAATATTTTTATTGATGACCTAGATGAGGGGATTGAGTGTACCCTCAGCAAGTTTGCAGATGACACCAAGCTGGGAGGTGGTGTTGATCTGCCTGAGGGTAGGGCGGCCCTTCAGAGGGATTTAGACAGGCTGGACTGCTGGGCTGAGGTGAATGGGATGAGGTTCAACAAGGCCAAATGTCGGGTCCTGCACTTTGGCCACAATAACCCCATGCAGCATTATAGGCTTGGGGATGAGTGGCTGGATGACTGTGAAGAAGACAAGGACCTGGGGGTGTTGGTTCATGTTCAGCTGAGCATCAACCAACAGTGTGCCCAGGTGGCCAAGAGGGCCAATGGCATCCTGGCCTGCATTAGAAATAGTGTGGCCAGCGGGAGCAGGGAGGTGTGATCATCTCCCTCTACTCAGCACTGGTGAGGCCGCACCTCGAGTACTGTGTTCAGTTTTGGGCTCCTCACTACAGGAAAGATGTTGAGGTCCTGGAGCGTGTCCAGAGAAGGGCAATGAAACTGGTGAGGGGTCTGGAGCACAAGTCTTATGAGGAGCGGCTGAGGGAGCTGGGATTGTTCAGTCTTTAGAAGAGGAGGCTCAGGGGAGACCTCATTGCACTCTACAACCTCCTGAAGGGAGGTTGTGGTGAAGAGGGATTTGGCCTCTTCTCCCAGCCAATGAGCAAGACACGGGGTAATGGCTGCAAGTTGTATCAGAGAAGGTTTAGATTAGACGTAAGGAAGAACAACTTCTCTCAGAGAGTGGTCAGGCACTGGAATGGCCTGCCCACAGAGGTGCTGGAGTCGCTGTCCCTGGCAGTGTTGAATAGGCGTCTGGATGACGTGCTGCGTGATATGGTTTAGTGCCAGTGGTGGCACTGGTGATGAGGAGACGATTGGACTAGATGATCTTGTAGGTTGTTTCCAACCTTGTGATTCTAAGATTCTGTGATCTCATTTAAGGGCTGGCAGCCACAAGAGGAGGATCTGTACTTTAAAACAGACTCCTTAAAAAGTTTCTAGAGAGCCTGGATCCTCAGAAAGCTATTGTAAGCATCAGTAAGCTATTTCTTCTTTATTACTGAATTATGATCTCTGTCTTTCTTGGGTGATCTGAAAGTGGTTAAAGACAACTGCATCAACTGTCTTTTATCCTTACAATAAGAAAAGGATGAACATTCATAGAATCACAGAATGGCCAGGGTTGGAAGGGACCTCAAGGATCATCAATCTACAACCCCCTGCCACATGCAAGGCCACCAACCTCTCCATTTAGTACTAGATCAGGCTGCTCAGGGCCCTATCCAACCTGGCCTTGAACACCTCCAGGGATGGACAGGGCATCTACAACCTCTCTGGGCAGCTGTTCTAGCACCTCACCAGTCTCTCTGTAAAGAACTTCCCCCAATATCCAACCTGAATCTCCCCTCCCTCAACTTAAAAACATTTCCCCTTGTCCTGCTGTCATCAACCCTTTCAAAGAGTTGACTCCCCTCCTGTTCGTAGGCTCCCTTTAGGTATTGAAAGACTGCAATGAGGTCACCCTGCAGCCTTCTTTGGGTCCCTCACTACAAGAAAGACATTGAGGCCCTGGAATGTGTCCAGAGAAGGGCAACGAAACTGGTGAGGGGTCTGGAGCACAAGTCTGATGAGGAGTGGCTGAGGGAGCTGGGACGGCCAGAAGTTATACCAGAGGAGATTTAGGTTGGACATTAGGAGAAACTTTTTCTCTCAGAGGGTGGTCAGGCACTGGAATGGTCTGCCCAGGGAGGTGGTGGAGTTGCCGTCCCTGGCAGTGTTCAAGAGGCGCCTGGATGAGGAGCTACGAGATATGATTTAGTAGCTTGTGGTACTAATAGGAAAGGGAGGGTGGTTGGACTAGATGATCTTGCAGGTCGTTTCCAACCTTGTGATTCTGTGATTCTTTTCTCCAGGCTGAACAAGCCCAGCTCCCCCAGCCTGTCTTCGTAGGAGAGGTGCTCCATTTCCTTGATCATCTTTGTGGCCCTCCTCTGGACCCTCTCCAACAGCTCTCTGTCTTTCTTGTACTGGGGGCCCCACACTTGGACATGATACTGTAGATGTGGCCTCACAAGAGCAGAGTAGAGGGAGACAGTCACCTCCCTGTCCCTGCTGGCCACCCTTCTTCTGATGGAGCCCAGAATCTCGTTTGCTTTCCGAGTTGCAAGGGTGCACTGCTGGCTCATGTTATTTATCTATCAAGACCCCCCAGGTCCTTCTCCACAGGGCTGCTCTCAAGGACTGCTCCTTCCAGTCGGTATATATGCCTGGGATTCCTCCGGCCCAAGTGCAAAACTTTGCACTTTCCTGTGTTGAACCTCATCAGGTTCACCCAGCCTGTGGAGGTCCCTCTGAATGGCATCCCTTCCTTCAACTGTGTAGACCACACTGCTCAGCTTGGTGTAGTCAGCAAACTTGCTGAGGGTGCACTTGATTCCATTATTGATGTCACTGATAAAGATGTTAAAGAGCACTGGTCCCAAGACAGAGCCCTGGGGGACGCTGCTCGTTACCAGCCTCCACCTGGACATAGAGCCATTGATGACCACCCTCTGTCTGCAGCCTTTCAACCAGTTTCTTATCCATCAAGTGGTCCACCCATCAAACCCACGTTCCTTCAATTTGGAGATAAGGATGTGGTGGGGGACCATGTCAAAGGCCTTGCACAAGTCCAGGTAAATGACATTGGTCGCCTTTCCCTTGTCCACCAATGCTATCACTCCATCATAGAAGGCCACTAGATTGGTCAAGCGTGACCTTCCCCTGGTGAAGCTGTGCTGGCTGTCTCGGATCACACGCTCATTCCTCATGTGATCAAGCATGTCATCCAGGAGGATCTGTTCCAACATTGTTTCTGGAGGTACGATACCAATAGTTTGCACTAGTGTAGAAAATATTCTTTAACTGAAATCAAGTAGGCTATGGCAAAGAAATCATGACACAGTCTACAAAAAATGATATTTTTCACCTGAGACACTGTTATTATTTTTAAGTCCAAAAGGGTTTTTGGGAGGGAGAAACAAAATAAACAGTTCAATACAATACTGAACAGACTTGATTTACTTACAATGTACTAACAATTTATATTAGAGTGCATTTTTTTTATTTTGTTAAGTTCTGTTTTACTGTGGTTGCTCAACACTAGCTGCAAGGAGCAAAGACTATAGATTGATGTGTTTTTCTGAAAGTAGATTATTTTAGATTTTACTGCTCAAGCATGTGTGTTACATATTGGTACATACTGCTCAGTCTGCTGCCATGGGAAAGCTATTCTAAAGTATCTCAGCATCAGAAACAGTAACAGTTAAGTTGCAGTAACTCTTAAAGCACTTGAATTAAGTTCAACAAAAGGATAGCTGTTCACAGTATGTCACGTGCACAACTGAAGAGGGTGGAATATTATTACGGGAAACATATTTTCTGTATGTGTAATGAAATTAAGTGTTCAAAAAGAAGATTATGAAGATGTACCTTGTCCATAATGCCCATTGCCTTGATTTTTGCAGATTCACTACCCAACTCACTTAGTTGATGTTTTCCCAGTAGCAATTCTTGTGGAATCTCATCATCATCACCTTAAACAATAAAAAAAAAATAATCCACAATCATATTTCTAATAAGAACTCAAAGAAACAAGTGTTTATAGCCAACATGAAAAAGTAATTACAATTAAACCTGTCAAAAAAACTGATTTTTCCGAGCATGTAATAAAGACTGATAATGATTTCTGGGTGTTAAAAACAATTGTACTTGCTCAAAAAGACTGATCACATGCTCTGAAATATCACAGTCTAACATCAGGTCTCCATGTGTGAAAGTCATGAACTGGTAATAGTTTTGTCATGGTCCTATGATTTTTGTTATCATTATTCCACATCATAACATCATGTAGTGTACTAGGAGTTGATGAGTTAGTGCTGCAGTGCATGTATTGTTGATATTCCTGGTCTCTTGGTCTCAAGAGAAGAATAAACTACAACTCCTAGAAGACTTCATTTTTGTTTTCCTTTTGGAGGGAAAGATAAAAACTGACTAGGAGTCATGAGTGCTTCTTTGCTCTCTATGCTCCCTGGTATTCTTGCCTACAACATTAGAGTAAGGACTTTGGTTTCAGAAACTCTCATTTTATTTGATTTATTAGCTTCAGTTCCAATCATATTGTGTTATCTTATATTTTGCTATTATATTTAGTAAACTAAGGGTTGTGTTTTTTTTTTTCCCCTTAGGAAAACAGCAATGAACTCATCTAGGCCCATCTCCCTATCTTTTTCCCCCTCCCTCCCCCTTTTTCCCTGGGCCCGAGTCCACGGGTCCCTTCTTTTTCCCCTTTTGTTATAGAACTAAGCCAAGCCAGGCTGAACTATGACAATTTTTAATTTAGAAAACCTATTTGTTGTAGCTTCTGC
Organism: Lagopus muta; assembly: GCF_023343835.1. Lineage (NCBI taxonomy): Eukaryota > Metazoa > Chordata > Aves > Galliformes > Phasianidae > Lagopus > Lagopus muta. Next base: position 3,154,787 of record NC_064471.1, read on the forward strand.
AATACCACTCTTATTTCAGTAAAACAAATCTTAACTTACTGTAGTTCTAATTTTCAAGTTCAAATCTGGGGCAGAATAATAGATGAAAAACACATATGATGTCCTAGAATAAACTATGTTCTAATCACACACACAAAAAAAAACCAAACAAAAACTAAAAACCCATGGCATTACTAGACACAGAAAGAACCAATGATTACAGTGTTTCACTTTTAAATTCAAGAGTGTAGCCATGATTTAAAAACAATAGTGCTTTGTTTACTATGTTCCTTCCCTGGTTCTAGGTTCTAATACCATGACCAAGATGGTAAGAAAAAAAATACAAATGTTCTGTTAACTGTTTCAATTGAAAGTCATCTTGGTCACAGAATGGCCAGGGTTGGAAGGGACCTCAAGGGTCATGAATCTCCTACCCCCCTGCCACATGCAGGGCCACCAACCTTCACGTTTAATGCTAAACCAGGGCCCCATTCAACCTGGCCTTGAACACCTCCAAGGACAAGGCATCCACAACCTCTCTGGGCAGCCTGTTCCAGTACCTCACCACTCTCTGGGTGAAGAATTTCCCCCTGATGTCTGACCTAAATCTGCCCTCCCTCAGCTTAAAACCATTTCCCCTTATCCTATGCATATCAGCCCTTTCGAAGAATTGATTCCCCTCCCCTCTGTAGGCTCCCTTTAGGTACTGAAGGCTGCAATGAGGTCACCCTGCAGCCTTCTTTTCTCCAGGCTGAACAAGCCCAGCTCCCTCAGCCTGTGCTCATAGGGGAGGTGCTCCAGTCCCCTGATCATCCCAGTGGCCCTCCTCTGGACCCTCTCCAACAGCTCCCTGTTTTTTTTGTACTGCGGGCTCCACACTTGGACACAGTATTCCAGATGGGACCTTACAAGAGCAGAGTAGAGGGGGACAATCACCTCCCTGTCCCTGCTGGCCACCCCTCTTTTGATGGACCCCAGGATACCGTTTGCCCTCCGAGCTGCAAGAGCACACTGTTGGCTCATATTAAGATTTTCATAGAATCATAGAATCATAGAATCACCAAGGTTGGAAAAGACTTAAAAGATCATGCAGTCCAACCGTTCGCCTATTACCAATAGCTCCCACTAAACCATGTCCCTCAACACAAAATCTAAATGTTCCTTGAACACCCCCAGGCTCGGTGACTCCACCACCTCCCTGGGCATCCATTCCAGTGCCTGACCACCCTTTCTGAAAAGTAATACTTCCTCATGTCCAGCCTGAATCTCCCCTGCCGTAGCTTGAAGCCATTCCCTCTGGTCCTATCACTAATGACACGATAGAAGAGGCCGACCCCCAGCTCACTAGAGCCTCCCTTCAGGAAGTTATAGAGAGCAATGAGGTCCCCCCTGAGCCTCCTCTTCTCCAGGCTGAACATTCCCAGCTCCTTCAGCCTCTCCTCATATGGCCTGTGTTCCAGACCCCTCACCAGCTTTGTTGCCCTCCTTTGAACACGTTCCAGGGCCTCAATATCTTTCTTGCAGAGAGGGGCACAAAACTGGACACAGTATTTTCATCTATCAAGACCCCCAGGTCCTTCTCCACAGGGCTGCTCTCAAGGACTGCTCCTTCCAGTCGGTATATATGCCTGGGATTCCTCCGGCCCAAGTGCAAAACTTTGCACTTTCCCGTGTTGAACCTCATCAGGTTCACCCGGGCCCACCTTTCTAGCCTCTTGAGGTCCCTCTGAATGGCATCCCTTCCTTCAACTGTGTAGACCACACTGCTCAGCTTGGTGTCATCAGCGAACTTGCTGAGTGCACTTGAGTCCTACATCGATGTCATTGATAAAGATGTTGAAGAGCACCGGTCCCAAGGCAGACCCCTGGGAGATGCCGCTCGTTACCAGCCTCCACCTGGACACAGAGCCATTGATGACTACCCTCTGTCTGCAGCCTTTCAACCAGTTTCTTTTCCATCGGGTGGTCCACCATCAAATCCACATCCCTCCAATTTGGAGATAAGGATGTGGTGGGGGACCATGTCAAAGGCCTTGCTCAAGTCCAGGTAAATGACATCGGTCGCCTTTCCCTTATCCACCAATGCCATCACTCCATCATAGAAGGCCACCAGATTGGTTAAGCTTGACCTTCCTCTGATGAAGCTGTGCTGACTGTCATGGATGACACTCCCATCCCTCATGTGGTCGAGCATGTCATCCAGGATGATCTGTTCCATGATCTTTCGAGGCACAGAGGTGAGACTCATCGGCCTGTAGTTCCCATGGTCCTCCTTGCTCCCTTTCTGGTAAATGGGAGTGATGTGACCTTTCCTCCAGTCATCTGGGACCTCGCCTGACAGCCACGACTTTTCAAAAATGATGGAGAGTGGCTCGGCAACCACCTCAGCCAGCTCCTTCAGAACCCTGGGATGCACGCCATCCGGCCCCATACTTATACACATTCAGTCTCATGAGGCGGTCTCGGACCTGCTCTGTCCTCACAGCGGGGGGGGATTTGTCGCTCCGGTCCCCACCTAGAGGTTTAGGGATGCAGGGCTCAGGAACGTGGTCAACCTGAATTACTTCGACAAATGCTAGTCTGGCTGATTTGGTGGTGAAAGGAATCACAGAATCACACAGAATCACAGAATTGTAGGGGTTGGAAGGGACATCCAGAGATCATCAAGTCCAACCCCCCTGCCAAAGCAGATTCCCTACACCAGGTTGCAGGTAGGCATCCAGGCAGGTCTTGAACATCTCCAGAGAAGGAGACTCCACCACCTCCCTGGGCAGCCTGTTCCAGTGCTCCGTCACCCTCACTGTAAAGAAGTTCTTGCGCACATTTGTGCGGAACTTCCTATGCTGCAGTTTCCGGCCGTTTCCCCTTGTCCTGTCTCCACTCACCACTGAAAAGAGTCTGGCCTTGCCATTCTGCCCCCTACACCTTAGATATTTATAGACCTGGATCAGGTCCCCTCTCAGTCTTCTTTTCTCAAGGCTGAACAGACCCAGTTCACTCCGCCTTTCTTCATAGGGGAGATGCTCCAGGCCCTTCACCATCCTTGTGGCCCTCTGCTGGACTCTTTCCAAGAGATCCCTGTCTTTTTTGTACTGGGGAGCCCAGAACTGGACGCAGTACTCCAGATGAGGCCTTACCAGGGCAGAGTAGAGGGGGAGGATCACCTCCCTTGACCTGCTGGCCATGCTCTTTTTAATGCATCCCAGAATGCCATTGGCCTTCTTGGCCACAAGGGCACACTGCTGGGAATAAGGAGTACACAAATTAAGTGTCTCGGTCATAAGAGCATAAAAACTCTGCTCCTTGAATTTAATAATCAGAGTCAGAGACTGCATGCAGCAGACACACTCCAGTACACTATTATTTCTGACTTATGACCTGTTCAGATTCTGCAGAGAGGAGGAAGAGAAGTCATCCTTCTCTAGCATCAAGTGAGACTGTAAAGGTATAGGCTCACACTACTCGAGGTAGATCCAATATAAACACAACATACCTTAGCAAGTATCATAGGCAATTCAGTCAGAAAGAAAGAAGCCTGAAAATACTGAGAAGCAATTTTTTTTGTGCGTTTCCTGTGTTTGTAATTGGGGGAAGCATTTTGAAAATTTCTGAAATATTACCGAAAGCTGTGAAGTCCAAGTCTTCCAGATTTTCCAGAATATTCTCTATTGAAGCAGAAAACCTTTTAAAAGTTGAAGAGTCCAACATTTCTGGTGGGGGAGAAAAAAAAAAAAAAAAGTATATATAATTATTTTATATAGAATACAGGATATACAAAGTGAAAAAAATAAGTCTTCTAAAATTACCTTCAGGTGTTAGTTTAGGTTCATAAGCTTTTCTTTTCTTTTGTTTTTCTTTTTTCTTCATTTTTCGAGCCACTAATTAAGAGAATAAATGAAACAAATGATTTTTCAAAGGGAAATAAATTCTTATTTACTTTTTTAATGCTTGTTTTGAATACTGCATGAAAAGCTGTTTATTTTGAAGTGTTCAACTTAACCTTTAAAAATCCTTTAGCATTACGAAAGAAAGTGAAATATTTATAATGATCAGTTACCCTCACTGAGGCTAGGAGGAGGAGAATAATCATCCATATCAGAGTCATCAGGACTTCGATTACGGTAACGGCCACTACCAGAAGTCCTTCTTCCTTCATGATAATGACCACTTCTCCTGTGGTCACCAGAACTTCTTCTGTCATGTTCTTCATACTCCCAAGCTTCATCTCTATCTTTCTTATATCTTTTTCGAGAAGCTAGAAATGAAATCCATTTTCATTTTAAGTATTAAAATTCAATTTAATAACTCAAAATCATCCATTTACAAGTTAAACATTAGCATATAAATATTCCATAAAACAAGTGAACACTAAAACCATTTTATAAAATTCTGTTATAGCATTATTCTCACAATTAATTTCCTTCAATTACATGAAAACCATGAAAAAAAAAAATGCCATAGACACTAGCAAAAAAAATTAAAATAGGAATGTTAAGGGCACGTGTCCTTTTAAACAAAAGTTACTGGAACAAATCAAAGTAATTGTCATCCTTTCCTTTCATGAGAAAACACTGAGATTTCTTCAGTTCTCAACTGTGACTATTAATAGCCATCCATGTAATAATTCAGCCTTCACTTTGCCCATATAACACCTCAAGTTCCAAAGAAAAGTAGCAATCTAGCTGCCTAAAGACTAACCATTTTGCTAAGACATTGAGAAACTTGTCTTGAAATATATATTGCAGGTAATTTGGTGCAAAGGAGGCACAATTCTGGGCTCAACAGTGATTATATATCACTGAAGGTTATTATAACCAGTTTTCACTCAAGACCAGTAAGCACAGGAGAAACAAATGTTGAAGAAACTGGGATAAGTGTTCTCTACAGAAACACAGATTAGGTGGAAATTAGATATTGGGGGGGGGGGAAGAGAAAAAAACTCTTATTTTCAGATAATCCTGTACATCTTCAAGGGGATAGAATGCTGTCATGGTTCTATGTTTTTTTGTTTTGTTTTGTTTTTATTTTGGGTTTCAGTATTTCACATCAAAACATCATGTAGTGTACGGGGCATTAAAGTGTCACTGCCCCAATCCCAGGTACCTATCCCTGTACATTACTGAAGTCACGGGATCTGGTCCTTCCGGGTGGGGGGGGCACGCTCTTGCTGCCTGGCAGTGGGTGCTGGAGGGTGCTTTCCTAGCTGTTCCAAGCTTTTCAGGTTTGAATCGGTCCCGGGAACTCTCTCTCTCTCTCATCTTGTCTGATTTATTAATCTCAATTTCAATTAAATTGTATTACACTTTATTATCTTGTATTCCAATATTATAGTAAAATAAGTTTTCCTCCATAGATTGCTGCCGCTGCTCTTTTCCTCCCTTCCTTCCTTCCCATTTTTTGTGGGACAGAGGTGGGGGGGGAGAGCAGAGGCCTGTTGCCCCTGTCACGGACATAGATTGATCTAGTCAACTCCGTGATAAATGCTAAGGTAAAACATGTAGAGGCTATGCAGGAGGACAAAGTAACATAGAAGCAAAGAATGGTTTGGATTGGAAGGGACCTTTAAGATCATCTAGCCCCAATCTTCCTACTACAGGTAGGGACACCTCCCTCTAGACCACATTGCTCAAAGCCCTATCCAGCCTGGCCTCAAATGCTTCCAGAGAGGGGGCATTCACAACCTCAGCAGACAACCTGTTCCAGTGTCTAACCACCGTCACAGTAAAGAATTTCTTCCTAATACCTAGTCCAAATTTACCCTCTTCCAGTTTAAAACCATTTCCCCTCATCCTGTCACTACATGCCTGTCATGGTTCTATGTTTTTTTTGTTTTTGGGCTTCAGTATTCCACATCAAAACATCATGAAGTGTACGGGGTATTAAAGTGTCACTGCCCCAATCCCAGGTACCTATCCCTGTACATTACAGAAGTCACGGGATCTGGCCCTTCCGGGTGGGGGGGGCGCTCTCTTGCTGCCTTGCAGTGGGTGCTGGAGGGTGCTTTCCTAGTCGTTCCAAGCTTTGCAGGTTTGAATCGGTCCCGGGAACTCTCTCTCTCATCTTGTCTGATTTATTAATCTCAATTTCAATTAAATTGAATTATATTGTGTCATCTTGTATTCCGATAGTATAGTAAAATAAGTTTTCCTCCATAGATTGTTGCTGCTGTACTTTTCCTCCCTTCCTTCCTTCCCATTTTTGTGGGACTGGGGTGGGGGGGGAGGGCAGAGGCCTGTTGCCCCTGTCACGGACATAGATTGATCTGATCAACTCCGTGACAGATTTTTGGCGCCCAACGTGGGGCACGATACTTTTTAGCTTTTAGAACGAATCTCTTTTTCTCTCTGTTCTTAGAGAGCTTCGTTAAGGAGCATGATCAGTAGTTCAGGTTTCTGTGCTGGAAAACCTGACCTTGAAAGATTAGGCGTACTGCCAGTGTTCTGGGATATTTGTAAACTTTGAGCACTGCTTAGTCTGGGTAGTGCCTTTTTTTCTTTTTTTTTGCCATCCTCTTGTTAGCTTCAATTCATTAACCCCTTTTTAGCAGGCTCCACGGATGAACCCACTCGTTATCCTGGGGGTGCTGGGTAAAGGATTAAAAGCAATGGTGTTACTCACAACCTACTGGCCAATAATCCATCTCAAACTTGTGTGTTGTCGAACTGCATTCATATATAACTACCTAAGGGCACTGATGGAGACACCTATGTTTTACCTACTTGCAATGTGGTATGATTTGAACTTTGACATCTACATCCCCGAAGGAATGGCTAATTTCACAAACAACTACATCCCAAATGGAATAGCTAATCTTACAAACAACACGATGTTCAGACCAGTCTCCAGGTTTTCTTCTCGGTTTGTCAAACATTTTTTGAATACTGAATTAATACTCATGTTGGTGTGCATGTCATCAATTTTCCTGAATGTATTCCCATGCATTCATAATAAGGGGAAGGAGTCTCCTCCAAAACCAGAGAATGATGACAGGCAGGGAATATGGAGAGGTTTAGGAAAGGTCTTAGAAGCATGGGGACCCGCAGTGTCATGGGATTTCACTCTTGAACACCTATGGGATCCTGAGAAACTAAGCCAGTATTTGAATCAGGGACAATGCGGCATACATAAATCAAAGGAGGTACAACTGATTTGGGGTTTGGCTTGTGCTTACCGTGCCCTATATAATACCATTCTGGAGAGAGAGAGTTTCCAAGCTGAGGTTCAAGCCAAAGGGGAAAATCCCCAAGTCAAATCTAATCAATCACAGGAGACACCAGTAACAATACCAGTTGCTCCTGTGGAGGGCAAGAAATGGAAACGAGTGTCTTCGCGTCTTGAACGAAAAAGAGAAGAAGAGGAGGAGGAGAAGGTGGAGGAAGATCCAGGCGAGGGGCCCTCCTCAGAACCACCACCCTCGCGAAAGGCAAAAGGGAAAACTAAGAGACATGCAGAAAAGAGTGATGAAGAGGAAGTCTCTATTACTACTCGCCGGCCTCTAAAGATGACTGAAATCCAAGGTTCAAGAAAGGAGTTTACACGGCACCCGAATGAAACTCTTGTTTCCTGGTTGGTTCGCTGTTGGGACAGTGGGGCCCATAGCTTGTCTCTGGATGGTAATGAAGCTCGCCAACCAGGCACCATTGCCAAAGATCCAGCTATTGATAGAGGAAATAGTCGGTGTTCAGATGAGGCTACCACCCTCTGGGAACGAGCGTTAATAGCTGTGAAGGAAAAGTATCCCTCCAAAAGCGGCTTGAAGATTGCGATGAAAGAACGGGATACAGTTGAAAAGGGTATCCAGTATTTGAGGGAAATAGGCGTGGCGGAAATGTTGTATGACCCTAACTTTGTTCCTAATCACCCACGCCAAGACCGCGACCCTGAAAAAGCGATATGAGATATGGCAGAAACTCGTTACAACAGCACCGGATAAATATGCCGCTACACTAATGTCAGTGTGTGACAGATTTAACGAACAACAGAGAACGCCCTTCGTTCATGAATTAATTCTTATGCTCCAAAACTATGAACAATTGCTGTCCCCAATTCATGCTGCTGTTGCTGCTACCTCAAAAATGACGGAGCAAGTGTACCAACTGATTAACCGTGACAAACCTGTAGCAGTATCAGAGACGCTTGATGAAGATCAGCATCATCAAATGAGTCTAGCGAAGGAGGTGAAGGAGATGATGACATTTATGCGAGCCCACCTAACTAAAGACAATGAACCTTCCTTCTCACGTGCACCATCAAAAATCTCAGCTGTTAGAGGCAGACGTTCTCCGGCTCGAGTAAGGGATAATACACCGCAAATTGTCGTATGCTATTACCTACGCGACCATGGAGAAGACATGGGGAAGTGGCACGGTCAACCTACTCCTGTACTACGAGCCCGGGTGAAAGAATTACAAAGCAGATCAACCACCAGTGCAGTTGCTCCAGTTACCACAGGTAATGAATACAGGGGCCCTGCCCTCAGTCAGGGGGGGGAAAGGGATAATAGAGTATATTGGACTGTGCGGAGTCGATGGCCTGGCACATCAGAACCACTGAAATATAAGGCACTGGTGGACACTGGTGCACAGTGCACTCTGATGCCCTCGAGTCACGAAGGGACAGAATCAATCCATATTTCTGGAGTGACCGGGGGCTCTCAAGAATTGACTGTGTTGGAGGCTGAGATAAGCCTCACTGGTAAGGACTGGCAAAAACATCCTATTGTGATGGGCCCAGGGGCTCCATGTACTCTAGGTATTGATTATCTCAGAAGGGGGCATTTCAAGGATCCTAAGGGGTATCAATGGGCCTTTGGAATAGCTGCTGTGGACACAGACAACATTAAGCAGCTGTCTGTTTTGCCTGGCCTGTCAGAAGATCCATCTGTTGTGGGGCTGCTGCAAGTAAAAGAGCAACAGGTACCGATTGCCACAAAAACGGTGCACAGGCGTCAGTACCACACCAACAGGGATTCTTTGCTCCCCATTCATAAGTTGATTCGTCAACTAGAGAGCCAGGGAGTGATCAGCAAAACTCACTCGCCTTTTAACAGCCCCATATGGCCAGTGCGTAAAGCCAGTGGAGAATGGAGGCTGACGGTGGACTACCGTGGCCTGAATGAAGTCACACTCCCACTGAGTGCTGCTGTGCCGGACATGAGAGAACTCCAGTATGAACTGGAGTCAAAAGCGGCCAAATGGTAAGCCACCATTGACATTGCTAATGCCTTATTATCAGTAATTCCATGTACATGTATATAGACGTGTGTAAAGTATTTTAATCGTTATTTGTTTGTGTATGTGTATATAAAGCATGATGTTATGATGTAGTATAAGGGGTGTAATATCATAGTTTTGTGATTTTTCGGTTTTCAGTATTCCACATCATAACATCATGCAATGCTCTGGGAGTTTGAGTGTTAGTCCTCCATGTCCAGGTATCTATCCCTTTAAGTCACAGGATCTGGCCCTTCATGGTTGGGCAGTCTGTCACTGCCTGGCAGTGGGTGTTGGAGCATGCTTTCTTAGCCATTCCAAGCTTTTCAGGTATGCCTCTGTCTCAGGCTCTCTCTCTCCCTCATTTTATTTTATTAGTCTCAATATCGTTTCAGTTAAATTTTATTATATTGTCTTATCTTGTATTCCAATATCACAGTTAGTAAACTAAAGTTTTCCTCCATAGATTGTTGCTGCTTTCTTTTTTTTTTTTTTTATTTTTATTTTTTTCCCTTCCTTCCTTCCCATTTTGTTGGGCTGGGGAGTGGGGGAGGGCAGGGGCCTATTGTTGCCCGCCTGTCATGGGCATAGATTCATCTTTTTAACTCTGTGACATGACCCCAGCTACTTCTCCATAAGAGAACTTACTTCCAGTATCACTTTCCATCAGAAATTTAAATTGACTATTTTATCAGTGCTGCATGACAAAACAGAATGCATTACACTTGTATTGACTCTGCAAGGCAAGTAAGATGAACATGAGTATAACTACTCATAATTAGACATTGCTCTATGGATTTTACCCAAAGTACACAAAATTGACATAAAATGTAAACCTAATATTATTTTTTTCAAATATTACTGAATTTTACACATCAATAAGGAGTATCTGTGTTAAAAAACATGCTATTTCCTTGAGTTCTGACATTTAAACAATAACACACTTGAGCACTTGTATAAAGATTTTATCCATTTTTTAATTTTTTCATCATTTAATGGACTGAGAAACTTAAATGCAATCAGTTCCTTTTGTTAGAGTTCAATTTTAGACAAATGAATTCTGAAATAGACACATGGAACAATACAAATATATTCAGTGTATTCGTCAGATTTTTTTTTTAATCTCGATTATTTTTTCCTTACTTTTCTTCAGTATCCTTTAAGAAATATTATAATTCATTTTTTAATCTTATGTCCTCACCTACTGTTTATAATAATGGCCAGATCTCATGACTGGATATAATGAACTATGAGTACCTTTAAAGCATGTAACAAATGTCCAAGTTTTTCTTAATTTGCATTATTTCATATTTAACTATTTCAATAGCCAATGTGACTGATAGCTAGATTGAAGTCTCACTGAAATTTCTGACAATCCTCTGTGCTACAACCATCTTAAGTAGTTTTGCTTCACTTCTTTTATTTCCCTGTTCCAGATAATTAACACAATAAGCAGGTAATATTATATGGCAAAAAGAAAACACTGTATCCTGAGTAAGCAAATAATTCTTTGCCATAGTCAGGTCTGATTACAAGTTACCTTGGAGATTTTGTATTCATGGTCAAGGCAATATTTTTCAATTATATTTTTTAAGGAAAAATCAAACCAAAGGGACATTCTTCTTCTTTGATAAAGATCAGAGGCATCACGATTACTTTTTTTTTTTTGTGTGTTCATAGTCACTACTTATTTCTTGGAGGAGAAATTGAAATGCATTAAAAAGCAGGACAACCAACCAAATCTTTCTCTTTTGGAGCCTAAGAAACAAAATACGTTTTACAGAAGTTCCATAAGATGTTCATACAAGCAAAATGCCTTCTCAGGTTAACACTAACAGGTACTTCTGCTGTAGCTCTACATAGGTGAAGCAGTTAAGATGCTACTTGGACTGAATTGATTCACTTCCCTTTAATCAAGTTTCTTTTCAGTGTTGGCTAAATCTCCATACTTACAAACTAATTATGCTCTTAAGTAGTAGCAAATTCCCTTAAGTTACAAGCACATACAAAAACTATCAGATCACGCAGCAAAATTTTAAACTACAAACTTCCTCTCTTCTGTTCAGATCCCTTAATTCAAGTCTAGTAAGTGATGATTTGAGAACCCATCAGAACTAATTCCCATTTTTCCACATCGTACCAGGGAAACAGTAGAAGAAGTTGAGCTACAAATTGACCTAAAGTAGTTATTCTTTTAGAAGGAAGAAAATGTTTTTGGCCAAGCAGTTGTCTGGACAGCAAACTTGTTTTCATGTGTTTTAGGCTAGCCAACTTCTCAAAAATAATTAACTAAAAATAGTACAAATTGTAAAAGTAAAGTGTTAGTCTTTAGCAATAGAAAAATAATGTTGTACTACTTACATTCAAAAGCTTCTTCACTGTCATTGTCTTCATCAGAACTGATTTCAGCATATTTTGGTTTCTCGTTAACTGTACTACGTTTGCGCTTGTTCATTTTCACACGTTCACAAAGTGGCATGGTGGATTCAATTTCAGCCAGTAGCTCAGGAGGCAACTCCTTTAATACTGACTGATCTATGCTACCTATTAATGAGTAAGAAAAAAAAACGTTAACATGAGAGTTAAAACAAAAAAAAAAAAAACGCAAAAAAAAATTTAAAAGGGCCCCAACAATACAGTCCTTTCTCAGGAACCACTTACAATATATCCACTAACAATTCTACGATTAGATATACCTGGATGTTTTTAAACAGGCCTTTCTAAAGGTGTATATATCATCCACATTGCAACTGGAAATTAACAAAATAAATTGGTTAATTGCATTATTAAAACATCATCCCTGCTCTACTTCCACAAAACTTAGTCATTTTTTTCATCCTCTTAATTTAACAGGATTCCCAAAAGTGTAGGTAAATTAAGGATTCATGCCTCATAATACCTCTGTTTGTTCTCAATCATTATTTATCATACATAAGACAATAACCATCCCTTTTCCAGTAGGTAGGGAGAATCAATCTGTAGCAGAACCTCTAGGTTCTTTTCCCTGAACATAAGTCAGATCTGTCATCCCAAATTATGCCTCATTATTTCTTACCTCATACTAATTGTTTTTATAATACAACCCACATTTTTACTTGATTTTGCTTCAAAGTGAAATTGAAAGATTTGTTTCACACAAACAAACAGCAAGCACATGACGTTTCCTTTCCACTGAGGTAAACAGACAACACTGCACCGTTCTCATCATATTACAAAACTAATTTTGTTCATTACTTCTTGTGTGGTTTCAAATTTGTAGAATAGCATCAATCTAATCTTTAGAAAGGTCCAGGCTTACTTTAACACTGAATTTGCAAGACAAGATCTCCCTGATTCCAATAGATGCAAACATTACCTGTACAGGAAGGAGAAGGAAGCAAAAGAGCAAACAAAACTATGGAAAACAGATGTATGATTTACATTTTGGTATGATTTCATATTTAATAAACTAGCCACATTTTCAGAAACATCTGTTGCAGCAAATTAACAAGAGCTTGAAGAAAAACTGCCCTTGAAATTCAATATGTTAATGAAGTCTTCCACATAAGTTAACAAAAGTATTAAGTCATTACCATTTTTGTGTGCTAATACTTGGTAATAAGCAAAAATACTGTTAATGAAATTTCATATTTGCAATCTCTATATATAATCTTGCATTTTATAAATACAACTTTTCCAAATATCAAGATGTTACAGGGAAGAATATAGAAGGGTCTAAGAGGGAACAATGCCACTTGTTTGGGGTGGGGATATGAATCCTAGCTTTGTATTTCTCAATATTCTCAAATCTAAATTCAGCCACTCCACATTCTGAAACTTCTACAATAAATTCTCACACACCTTCATTTTGACATTAAAAATGAAAATTTAAACTATAGCTCAGTTTGTCCTCTCCTCACTCCTTTTTAGCCACATAAGACATTACCTGGCTATAGGACTTTTTGCTTTGCTGATATTGTCTTGCTGTTATTCCACAGAGACCAAGCTCAGTTTCCTTACACATCCTCTCTTAGCATTTGATAGAGAATGTTTCAGTGCTTTTAAATATGAACTGAGACTTTGGATTTTCCTCCCTTATCTATCACCAGCTAGCTGTCTTAACTTCCTCCAGTCACTCTGGGTCACTTCTGTAACTACACTGAATAAAGCCTCCTGTATCAGACACACACACAGAAAGGAAAGTTCTTTCTGGCTTAGCTCAAACAACTCTCAAGCCAAACAAAACACACTCTATAAGAGAACTGCCTTATTTCTTGTTCTTGGATAGCTGTGTTAATGTAACTACAATGGTAGAGACTCTCAGCTCAATTCTATTAGTCACTCATGCAAATAAGTTTATATTTTAGATGAAGAACTAAAAGAAAAAAAGAATCAAAGTACTTCCCTACTACACAAAGTAGTCTGAAAAGAAATACCCTTTTAAAATAGTTATGTACTATTACAAAATAGCTCTCAGGCACTACAGTGCAAAGATTCACATTACTGTCTGAGTGATGAACAGCTTGCTTGTTAAAGCTGAAATATTTCAAATACCCCTTAGTGTGCAAACTGAACAATACCCTTTCCACTGTGACTTCACTTAAATTCCCAGTATGCTCTCTACATGGCAAAGTGAGTCCTTGGTGACGCAAGTCCCTCGCCCACTGACTTCACACTCCTCCAAACAATTCTACGGCCTTGACAAGTTCAAAAATTCAAGGAAAACTGCAAGGCTATGGCAGTCTTTTCCTACAAGAGCAATTTAAGGAATGGGGAAGATACATCAGCTTAAGACAGAAGTTCTACTTTTATCTCAATACTGTATCATCAGCTGAAAAACACGTAGCCAAGACAAACACTGAAAAAAAAAATTGAAATAGACCATGCACATCAGTGGCTTTCAACATTCCTCTCCCATTCTACCTTAAAGAGCATGGAAGAGTATACAAATAAATACGAACTCTTTATCAAGCTCATTAACCTCACCATTTCACTACATTCATGAAGGAATAACTCCTGAGATCAAGACACAAGTAGCCAGCACCATCCCCCCTCCCCTCCAAAAGAGGGCAAGACTCATATCACCCCAGCACCACCGCCCAAGGGACTATCTAGAGGAGTCTCTGTAGCACTGGATTTGGCAGAAAGGAGAGATAATGCTAAGATGTATGTCCTGTATCACTCCATAAAACCTGCTTGAACACGTTTCTTTGAAGTAATTTTTCTCTCATCTATCCTAACACTGACACAAAGGAAGGATTCCCAGACTCTGGCTAATAATGAGAGATTGTCTCCCTGTTTATATTCCAGTCCTCAGCTCTGACCTTGAGAAATGGGATCAAGCCAGAAAAGAACATAGACACAGCAACTGAATAAATCCCGTGATGTAGCAGAGGTCATCACTATCCACAGCTAAGCAGCACAAGTCATACAATAGATTGGGTTTGAAGGGACCTTTAAGATCATCTAGTTCCAACCCCCCTGCTACAAGCAGGGACACCTACTAGACCAAGTTGCTCAAAGCCCCATCTAGCCTGACCTTGAATGCTTCCAGAGAGGGGGCATTCACAACCTCAGCAGGCAACCTGTTCCAGTATCTCACCACCCCCACAATAAAGAATTTCTTCTTAATACCTAGCCTAAATCTACCTTCTTCCAGTTTAAAGCCATTTCCCCTCATCCTGTCACTACATGCCCTTCTAAAAAGTCCCTCTCCAAATTTCCTGTAGGCCCCTTCAGATACTTGAAAAGCCACTATAAGGTCTCCTCAGAGGCTTCTATTGTCTAGGCTGAAGAGTCCCAACACTCTCAGCTTGTCACAAACTCAAGTGTTGTTATAACACAAAACAACGCTCTTAGAAAGAGAAAAAAAAAACCACATCTTGATGGTGGGAAGAGATTTTCTGAGAGCATCCTGAAGGATCCAGGCAGAAAGCAAGAAATATAGTGAAAATACAACCACCAAAAAGTATCAGAGCCTACATTATTATGTTAGCATCAATGATTACCCTCCAGCTACCCAATCACTGCAACAGCTATATCCATGAGTTACTTTGTTCCTTACTGCTACTAACTTACCTTTATAAGTCAAGAAAATAAGCCTTAAGAAGTCTAGTTTTGAAAGTTGCTTTACAAAAAGAACAACAGTATTCTGAGTAACATGGAGCAAATCAGCAACTGAAATACAGTGCTGCACAAAGAACCTCTCTTTCAAGAATGAGAGCACCAGAAAATTACTTCTCCAAAACAGGCTTTTACTATCATAGCCTTTGAATATAAGCACTGAAATTTAAGCCAACTCAATTTACTAAAAAGTTAAACTGCTCTCCCAGGTGTGTATCCAAATTGATTTAAAAAACTGAACCATGAAGTCTCAATTAAGAAAAACAATATTAATTAAATAAAACAAGTTATACCCCTGATTTCTTATCATAAGAGAAAGACTCCAATAAAAACAATATATAACATGTATACAGAAAACAAGCAAAACAAAAACCAAGATTTATAACTTATTCACAACAATAGGTACATCAAGATCTGCTTTTACCTTCCATTACCACTAAAAATGGTTTCATAACTAAAAAATATCACATGAAGCTCTTCTTACTTTGCTTCTTCAAAATAACTTAATTATGTTAATAACAACAGTGAATTGGTGATGTTCTAGCCTTCAATACAAAATGCTACATAAGTATTACCTAAAAGCAAAAGTTCCACACCCCCTTACTGTCACTGCCAATCCTTAAATGAAGTCTGGGAAGGGTGGATCCTTGCTCCACCCCTTCCATTCACTCAGATACACATTGTATGCACCTGAGCTCCCATGGGATGGCCCTGCCTTCCTACCAGGTGCTCAATCACTGTTTCAAGCCTTGACTTAGCATTTCCACTACACTCCATTGCTCATGGAGTGAACCAGTGATTGAGAAGGTTAAAGGTAAACCCTTTCAATTATGGTGACCCAGTACACTGTAATGCTTGTACAATTTGCCTGTCATCTGTTATAGTGTTCAATAAGGCCTGCCCGTCGAATTATATGGCAGGTAGAATTGCCATTCAGTGTTTTCTTCTGACCAGTGTTGTACTATTGTGCCAGTGAAATGAGTCTCTTGGTTGCTCTTGATGTCTTGAGGTGTCCTGTAGGTGGCCATCAACTTGTTAAGTGCCTTGATAGTATATGCCTGGTTCGCCCTTGGCACTGGATACACCTGCATTAGCCCACTTGTGGTGTTGATGCAGGTCAGGGCATATCTCACCCCCTCAGACCAAGGGATGAGCCCAATGTAATCGACCTGCTGTTGCTGGAGAGGATTGTGTCCTCTAACAAGATGGGCTGTTGTTTCGGGCAACGGTCTTGATCTCATCTTGGAGCAAACACTGCAGTTTTGTCATGCTTGGATGACATCAGACAGTTGTATGGGTAGCCCTGATGCCTTAGCAGCTGCCTACATTGTCTTTCGTTCGGCATGCCACAACTTCTGATGTAACCAGTGGGTGATGTTCTCAGACAGTGAATTCTCAATCCATCGAACTCGAGCCAGCGTGTACGCTTCATCATTTCCTGATGACTGTACAAGACTGTTGCCAGAAACGTGGTAGACATGTATGGCCCTGTGTTTAACTGTATTCCATATGTCTAACCACATATCTCTGCCCCAGATTGGTTGGCATGAATAGTCCATTCATGGGTGTCCCATTGTGCAATCCAAAGAGTGAGCCCCCAGTACACAGCCCAACTATCTGTGCAGATGTTCAGGATACCATCACCTGGTTCCTTGGTTATAACCATCTAAATGGCTCACAGTTCTGCCCATTGGCTACTCTGACCATCCCCTTCTTCAAACCAGATTGTTTCTGTGGAGGTATGCCACCAACTTTCCACTTGTTTGGGTTACCCTTCCTGGACCTATCCATATACCAGGCATCTTCACGCATGGGATATTTCCCTTCCTGAGTGGAACTCTCCTCCAGTGGTGCAAACTTTGTCTCTTCTGGCACGTCACTGTGATACATCACTGGGCCTAGGATCTTTCGGAGCTCTTCTTTCAATGGTGATGAAGACAGACTACTCCTCTGGGGCTGAGATAGGTGACCCCTTGTGTCACTGTCTGTGCCTGGTTCACCCCGCCTCAGGAAGGTGTGTCAGATCTTTCACCCACCCCTGAATTGGCAAGGTCTTTTTCACTGTAACTGCAGCTGTTTGGGTTACTGGCTCTACTGCCTGTAATGTGGAGTAGGTAGCCATTAACTGTTTTTCAATCATACTACACCTCTCTGCTCCATGCCGAACCTGAGAACAGAACCCAACTGGGGTTTGAATGGAATTCTGGTGCTCCCATAGGCCCCAGCCAAACCCTTCCTGAGTTACATGGACATCCTGTTTGGCTGGAACAGTGGAATCAAATATACCCAGTGCCTGGGCCTGTTTAACAGCTAGTTTTGCTTGCTGGAATGCATCTTGTTCTGTTCTCCCGTTTCCATTTTTGGCCTTTCTTTGTAAGTATGAAGGCCTCAGCAGCTGCGCTAAGCGGGATATAAAGGAACACCAGTATCCCAATACACTCAATTCTTGCAGCTGCCTTGGTGCAATAGGTATTGGGAACACCCAAACCTTGTCTGTTATAGCACTGGGTAGTACTTTGGTCTTTCTCAACCAAACCGCACCCAAGAATTTCACAGACAGGCCTGGTCCTTGCACCTTCTGTGCATTTATAGCCCACCCTTTCTCCTATAAATCAGTAGTCAATGAATCTGCTCCTTTTTCTAATGCCTCCAGTGAGTCAGACATCAGCATGAGATCATCAATATAGTGGTACAGTTTGACATTACTGGGTTTATTCCAATCTGCTAGGTCATGTGCCATTAAGTTGTGATAATAGATTGATGAATGCATGTACTACTGCAGCAGAACCTAGAAGGTCCACTGCCTGCCTCCCCATGTAAACACAAACCAATCTTATGATTCTTCATGGATGGGAATACTAAAGAATACGTGTGCCAAGTCTAGGACACAGCCGTAGGTTTCTATCTCCCTACTCAGTGTCCATCAGGGAGACAATATTTGGAACGGTTGTATGAATGGGTGGCATGACCCTATTTAATTCTCTAGAATCTCTTTATAATCCACTGTTGTTCTCCACATGCCACCTGACTTTTGTACTGGCCACATGGGGGAATTATATAGACTATGTACAAGTCTTATGATTCTGTATAATCAATGAATATACAGATGTTATAATTAAGAAATATACAGGAAAATTAGGCTAAACAGGTTATCATACAAAAGAAGAAGATCGAAAGCTCATCCTTGTCCTAGGCTCACTGAAAAGGCTCCAAGAGAAACCAAAAAAGATCCTTCTCCAGTTGTAGATAGCTCTTAAATGGGGTCTAGGAGAGGTGGAGCCAGGCTCCACCCTTTCCGATAGCGCAGAAGAATCGTCTTCACCTGTGCTCCCAGGGCTGACTCATTGCTCACCTCAGGTGGTCAATCAGAGGTTCAGGCCATGATTCAGCAGTTCCCATACAGATTCCTACTTTTTCTAGTTCCTGTACCATTCTTGAGATTTCCTCTTGTCCCTGGGGAGTTTATACTACTTAGTATTAGTGATCCAGCTCAGCTCTGGCAGGCAAATAGGCTCATGTTTTGCATGGCCTCTTAATATCACACTGCCCAGATACTAATACATCTCTCTGTCGAAGTCTGAGTTTTCCCACAGTTGTCTGGAGAGTCAGACCCCATAGTATGTCTATGCTCAGTATATACTCCAGGACTGGGGTAACAGACATCTTATACTCCTGGGGTGGGAGACACCCGACCCCCAAATTCAACCATGTCTGGGTTATGGGGATGGTCTGTCCTTAGAACCCACCAAGCATCACCCTATCTCCATGGAATTTAGTTGGATCACCATAAATAATCACGGTTTCTGTGCCCACGTCTACTAATGCCAACATTTGATGTATGTTCTTCCAGGACCAAAAAATAGTCTATTCAATATTGGGCCTCCGGTCCCACCTGGGGTCCCTAGGTGCAGGGGGGCTGGCATCCCCTGTCACTCAAGTAACTGTGCAATCACCATTTCTATTTCCTCGTGTGGCTTGGGCATAGTGACCCAGGTCACTTGAGGAGGCTTTTTCCTTTTTTCACTAAGTATGAACTCTTCCAAGTTCCATGTTCTCATTGGTACTTGTTCAATAATTCTTATCCCTGCTTTTTTGGGGGTGTTTTGAAATTTTTGATTTTCATCCAGCTGCCTCCATATCTGGAGGAGGACATGATTGAGCTTGCAATCAATTTTTGCAAATTGAACATCAGCCTGGATTAAATCATTTAACATCTGTTTTCAGGATACCCTTATGGGTCCCAATTGAGAAGTTCATGGGGCAGGTCTCCTAGTTTTAGTTATAGGGAGGACCTTTGCCCCTTCCACTGTCCAGATATTGCGCCTGGTCTACAGGCACTCCTTTTCTCCTAGACCAGCCACTAACTGGGTGGCTTGTTGGACAACGGCCTCTGAGGCTACCAAAGGGTTTAGTATGGACACTAGTGTGCCATACTGGTGGGGAGGCACCTGTTGTAATAAGAGGACCCTCATCTCTGCTGAGAACTTAACCAGGTCCAGACTCTCAAAGTTGCCATCATAAATAAAATAATAAATAAAATAAAATAAAATAAATAAATAAAACCGGGGGATCAGGCCTAGCCAGCATGGGTTCATGAAGGGCAGGTCCTGTTTGACCAACCTGATCTTCTTCTATGATCTAGTGACCCATCTGGTGGATGAAGGAAAGGCTGTTGATGTGGTCTACCTAGACTTCAGCAAAGCCTTTGACACTGTCTCCCACAGCATTCTCCTGCAGAAGCTGGCAGCCAGAGGCTTGGATGGGTACACTCTTGGCTGGGTAAGGAGCTGGCTGGAGGGCCGGGCACAGAGAGTGGTGGTGAATGGAGTCAAATCCAGCTGGCGACCAGTTTCAAGTGGTGTCCCCCAGGGGTCGGTGCTGGGGCCTGTCCTCTTCAATATCTTTATTGATGACCTCGATGAGGGCATCGAGTGTACCCTCAGTAAATTCGCAGATGACACCAAATTGGCTGGAAGTGTGGATCTGCCTGGGGGTAGCGAGGCCCTACAGAGGGATCTGGACAGGCTGGAGAGCTGGGCTGGAGCCAATGGGATGAGTTTCAACAAGGCCAAATGCCGGGTCCTGCACTTCGGCCACAACAACCCCAGGCGACGCTACAGGCTTGGGGCGGTGTGGCTGGAGGACTGCGTAGAGGAAATGGACCTGGGGGTATTGATTGATGCTCGGCTGAACATGAGCCGACAGTGTGCCCAGGTGGCCAAGGCCAATGGCATCCTGGCTTGCATCAGAAACAGTGTTGCAAGCAGGAGCAGAGAGGTGATTGTTCCCCTATATTCAGCACTCGTGAGGCCGCACCTCGAGTACTGTGTCCAGTTTTGGGCCCCTCACTGCAAGAAAGACATTGAGGCCCTGGAACGTGTTCAAAGAAGGGCAACGAAGCTGGTAAGGGGTCTGGAACACAGGCCATATGAGGAGAGGCTGAAGGAGCTGGGAATGTTCAGCCTGGAGAAGAGGAGGCTCAGGGGAGACCTTATTGCTCTCTATAACTTCCTGAAGGGAGGTTGTAGTGAGCTGGGGGTCGGCCTCTTCTCTCGTGTCATTAGTGATAGGACCAGAAGGAATGGTTTCAAGCTACGCCAGGGGAGATTCAGGCTGGACATGAGGAAGTATTACTTTTCAGAAAGGGTGGTCAGGCACTGGAATGGACTGCCCAGGGAGGTGGTGGAATCACCGACCCTGGGGGTGTTCAAGGAAAGACTGGATGTTGCGTTGAGGGACATGGTTTAGTGGGAGCTATTGGGAATAGGTGAACGGTTGGACTGGGTGATCTTTTAGGTCTTTTCCAACCTTAGTGATTCTATGATTCTATGATTCTAAATTGTCTCCTTCATTCCCAGTTCTCTGATATAATTTTGAGGTTCCTCCATCAAAGTCCATAGACCAGTATTTATTGGGACATTGCTTTTATTTGGCTGCATGATTCTACATGCAGCTGTTATACATCAAATTAGAGAATGATTTTTCTCATTATGCATTACAGTTGCATATAGTCTTCGTCCGAGGGCCGAATGTGTGGTGATGGATGCAAGTTTAGAAATCTCTAGTTCATTAAATAACCATACCTTCAACTCCCACGTCCCATAATCTTAAGAGCCAAACTGGTATGCTCTTTCACTGTTTCTGTTTAAATCATTGTAATAAATCCATGAATTCGGTGGCTGTGTATGGGCGCGCTATCACTTCTAATGTGAGTGTGGGCAGGGGGCCACTCCTCAGGTGGCAACCTTGCTAGTCTATCTGGGACTTCCTTATTTTTTTGAATAATTATTGGTCTTATTTCTAGAGGATCTGAGGTTCTCCAATCCTCTAGTTGGACTTCTGTCTTTTTGAGTTTCCTTTTATTTTTAGATTCAACCAGGATCCAAGGATCCTCTTGATCTGAGTCCTTTTCCCCTTCTAATGATGTAGTTATTAATTTTAGAGGGGAAATGATATGAAGATGAGGCAGCTTGCCCTGTCAGAAATGTAGTTTTATTATCTAGTTGTCTGATACAGGGTCTTAACAGCTCATTTTTGTCTTTCAATCTTCCCTTGGAGGAATGATACGCATTAATAGTTCATAGTAGTTGCCATGCTACAGCAGATGATGCTACTGCTCTTTCCTCTGTTGTTAGAGAAAGTTTGCTCTTCTAATTTATTCAAAAATTCTGCCATCTCGGAAGGGAAATTAATATTGGGACCATTGTCCCTTACAGGTCCCCATTCTTCAATAATCAATGTGGCACCCAAGAATCCCAGTGTTTCCCCTGAGACTTCCTCTTCTGGGGAACTGAATTAAGGAAAGTAAGTTAGGATGAGGTGTTGAATCAGCAGCTGCAGATTTGACCTTGCTAAGCCAGGTTCTTGCTGCTGATAACAGATGCTTTTCTACAGACTTAGACAATTAGCATAGACAACAGATCTCCTGTCTTGTCAAAGAACATTGTTAGTTCCCCTATCTCTGGAATGTGAGAGAGTACACTAAAGCAGCAAACCACAAATTAACAAAGAAGCAGTGGATTGGTGAGCGGAATTGTGGCCGATGAGACAACCAATCAGAGCCAGCCAAACATCCTCCATCCTAACCCAAGTCCAAGAAAATAAAGACCTTCATTGGAAAGACCACCAAGAGATACGCATGTGCAAAAGAGCTGAGACATAGGGTAAGGGGAGGATGTCCAACATTTTGGGGACTCATCGTAATAACCCAGCCCTTTCTTGGACATCTAATGTATGCGTAAGCAGTTTGCTCTTTAAACGCGTGCCTTTCTTGTCCTCTGGTATGCAGGTTAGGTAGAAATGCCCCCCCCTGCATCCGGTGTTTGTGCAGCGCTGATTAAACATACCTACTCTATACTACTCTGTGGTTAGAGTTCAATTTCCACACTTCAGTATTAGGGGCCCAGATGACCAGCCAATACATTATCCATTTAAGATAATCCATTCTAACCTAAGTAAGTACACTACTGTTAGACCAACCTGTCTCACCAAATGAACCATGACAAAAAGTGCAACAATCACAGCAAAACAAAAAGATTCCATGCTGCAACAAGCAATGATTTGTTCAAATGCAACAGCACTAAGCATAGAAAAAAAAAAAACACCAAAAACAGCCACTTAATTTTACAAGGCCTCTAACACACAGAAATCTCCAACAAAATACATTTGCCTCCACTGCAAACCCTTAAATGAGGTCTGGGAAGGGGTGGATCCTGGCTCCACCCCATCCAGTCACTCAGATACATTGCATGCATCCCAGCTCCCATGGGATGGCCTTGCCTATCTACCAGGTGCTCAATCACTCTTTCAAGCCTTGACTTAGCATTTTGACTACAATTTACTTTTATGTTCATAGGTAATGTTCCCATAGATGAAAAGTAAATGGCAATTTTCAAGTTAACAGTTTAATTGTTCTTGCACAAAATCAGTCAACTAAAATGGGTGAAAAACTTGAGCAACAGAAATGTTCATTTACCAGAAACAAATGTATTTCCACCATTTGTATTTTGTCAAATTCAAACCAAAAATTTTGACTATACATAAGTTAAGAAATCACATCTGTACTTAGATGTTTAGACAGACACATACAAGTCTGTACTGTATATTGTAGAGTCAGATAAATCGTCGTTCCACAATTTTACATGTTGCAAAGCAATGTTTCAAAAATTATTTATGGAAAATAACTAACTCTTCCCAGAAATAAGAGGAACCTGATCAACCATACAAGCCTACAAACTAAATGTAGTTTCAGACTTTCAGTGAACAAGGCTGATTGCTCTGACAAATTAAGTGATAATTAGGTGGCACTTACATGTGTCAAAGTTATTTTTCAAAAGTCAACTAATTAAATTACAATCAAATTAGTAGGTTTGGACAAGTTTATTGTTACCATTAAGAATTACATGTGCAATATGTGAAGTTTGTTCTTGTTACCCAGAAAAGACTTGAGAACAACTATGAGAGCAAGAATCAGAATATTTACTTTACTGGCAAAGATAAGAGTACGAAATAACCCAAGCATCCTCTAGGCAAAACCACGTCCCAAAAATTTCTCCTATCATACTTGTAACAGATCAGTACAAGAACAGACTCTAGTGTGCAAATGTTGAAATTATTCAACATCTACTTCTGAAAAAAATAACACCAAAAATGAAGGCCTCAGAGAGTATATGCAATACCAGTACACATCCCCCCCCATACTTTCCAGGACAAACACATAGTATTTAAAAATAAACAAATAAATAAATAAATAAATAATCCCTGCAAATAGAAATGACCCAGTGTCTGGAAACTGTTGAATCACAGCCTGAACCTCTGATCGATCACCTGAGGCAAACACTGAATCAGCTGTGGAAGCACAGGTGAAGGCAATTCACCTGTGTGACCAGAAGGGGTGGAGCCTAGCTCCACATCTCCAAGACCCCATTTAAGGGCTGACTGCCACCAGGGAGGGATCTTTTCCTGAATATTGTTTTCTTTGGAGGTTTTTTGTGAGTTTAGGATGTGGGTGAGTATTTTCATTTATTTTCAATTATTCTTTTCCAATGTGTTAATCATTTTAGTTATATAATCTGTAGATATCAACCTAACCATACCACTACTTGTTGATTATACACCCATTTCTGGTGTAAAGCATGCTGAGAGACTGAAGGATAGACTGTTCAGTTAGAGGAGGAAAAAAAAAAAAAAAAAAGTCATAGAAAAACTTCTGTTGAAAAGGACAGTAACAATCATCTAGTTTCAACCCCCCCTACTATGTGCAGGGTTGCTAACCCCAGACTAGGTTGCTTAGAGCTACATCTAGCCTGGCCTTGAATGCTTCTAGGGATGGGGCATCCATAATCTCCTTAGGCAACCTGTTCCAGTGCCTCACCACCCTCTGTGTGAAAAGTTTCCTGTTAATATCTAACCTAAACCTTTCCTGTTTCAGTTTAAAACCATTCCCCCTTGTTCTATCACTATCTACCCTTATAAAGAGCTGTTCCCCCTTCTGTTTATATGTTCTCTTCAAGTACTGGAATGCCGCAACGAGGTCTCCCCACAAGCCTTCTTTTTTTTTTTTTTTTTTTTTTAAGCTAAACAAGCCTAGCTCCCTCAAGGTTTCTTTGTAGGAGAGGTGCTCTAACAGTTTTCAGTTGCATCCCAGAAGGCCAATGGTATCCTGGGCTGCATCAAAACAGGGGTGGCCAGCAGGGACAGGGAGGGAATTGTTCTCCTCTACTCTGCCCTTGTGAGACCCCCATTTAGAGTTCTGTGTCCAGGCCTGAGGTCCCCAGTACAGGAGGGATGTGAAGCTGTTGGAGTGGGTCCAGAGGAGGGCCATGAAGATGATTGGGGGGCTGGAGCATCTCTCCTATAATGAAAGGTTGAGGGAGGTGGGAGCATTTAGCTTGGGGAAGAGAAGACTCTGGGGAGACTTCATCACAGTTTTCCAATACTGGAAAGGAGCTTACAAGCAGGAGGGTGACTGACTTATTACACAGGTAGATAGTGATAGGACAAGGGCGAATGGATTTAAACTGAAAGAGTGAAGGTTTAGGTGAGATGTTAGGAAGAAATTCTTCACTTAGAGGATGGTGAGGCATCAGAACAGGCTGCCCAGAGAAGTTGTGGATGCCCTAGCCCTGGAGGCGTTCAAGGTCAGGGTTCCTGGGAAGTCTGAGTGGTTGGCAACTTGCCCCTGACAGTGGGGTTAGAACTAGATTACCTTTGAAGTCCCTTCCAACCCAAGCCTATGACAGAGCAATATGATGCATAGATTCTATGAGAGATATTTTATGAAATCTTTCTAGCTTATTTAATTAATTATATATGATTTAGTCTTCATTTTTGGCTAAATGATGCCTGGAATATTTTTCAAACTGTCATCTTGTTATCAAGAATTCAAAAAGGAGAAAAAAGACTAGGAGCTAAATGGATGAAGTGTATTTTAAAATAGATTCTCTGTAAATCAAACTTAGCTTAAAATGCTTGTACTAAGGGACATGGTTTAATGGGGGAATATTGGTGGTAGGTGGACAGTTGGATTAGATGATCATAGAGGTCTTTTCCTACCTTGGTGTTTCTATGATAATAATGGCATGAGGGACAACCAGCTCCTCTTCCAGTCTAGTTAATTTGAAAACAGGTAGTAATTAGTATCTCAGAAAAGAGGATAACAGAAAAATCAAAGAATGATTTGAGTTGGATAGGACCTCAAAGATCATCTAGTTCCAATCCCAAGCCATGGACAGGGTTGCCAATTATTAGATCAGGCTACCAAGGGCCCCATGCAACCTGGCCCTGAACATCTCCAGGGATGAACCAACCACAGCTTCTCTGGGCAGCCTATTCCAGTGCCTTTATGCCTGCTGAGTGAAAAATTGCCCCCAATCTAACCTATCTCTCCCCTGTTTTAGTTTAAAACGATTCCTCCTTGTCCTATCAGTATCAGATTGTGTACGCTATCACAGTGTAAAAAGTTGGTCTCCATCCTTTCAAATACTGGAAGAGTATAGTATACTTATGAAAGTGATTTTTTTTTTTTTTCCCTAAAGATCCAGTTAAAATTTTAAACCTTAACAGTCATGTAACTATGGCTACTAATTTATTCATGAAGTAAAAAAAAAAAAAAAATTAAACTTGTCTATAAAAAAAAGCATTTCTTTAGTTTCTTTCCAGAACAATGAAGGCTTACCCTGCATAATAAATAAAGGATAATAAATATAGGCACAATAGAAATAAGACTTACAAATTAAAAAGCTTATTAAAACAATATAAAAGTTGTATAGACTTACATTTTATAGAATGTTTGTTTTAGCTTAAAACAAGCAATTGCATGAAGTTACAGAATGAATTAGTAATAGTCCTTGAAGACAGAATGGCCATCTAAATTGTGTTTTGAACTAGTTGAACTTAAACTATTTTGAACTTCAGCTAGACTACAGCAATTTTGTTGAATATGATAAGCCCATATGTATGCATCCCTCCCACATGAAATGGCAACTGCTGAATGATGGCCTGAACCTCTGATCACCTGAAGCAAAGAATGAGTCAGTCGTGGGAACACAGGTGAAGGCAATTCACCTGTGCTGCTGGAAGGGGTAGAGCTTGGCTCCACCTCTCCTAGACCCATTTAAGAGCTGACTGCCAATGGGGAAGGATTTCTTTCTGAAGTTCCCTTCTTTTGAAGTTTATGGGTGAGCCCTATATCTATTCTTTTTGGTGTAATAACCATGGTTATACATGGTATAACCATTTGGTGAATGGCCCAGAAATAGCCAAGTTGGCCACCATGACTGTCCATCCTGCTCTCAGGCAAAGGTTATATGCGAGTAATCAATATCTTAATGAAAACCATTCTATAATAGAATGGTTAATGGTGGCCTGCTGTATGGTACGGCTGAGTAAATCTGATGTACCTTTACATACAGGGATGTGGTCCTCCATGGAGGACCTTCAAAATTACATCTGCAAACTAGGCGTAAGGAAAGCAATTTAGGAAGAAACATTTGATAGCCCTGATATGGTCAAATTCTCAGTGGGGATGAAACTTGATTCTACAGCAAGCTCCCTTTGATTTCTATGGTACTTTGGTCTCCATATTAAATCCCCTGGTGGCCTCAGAAATTGTAGTCCAGCAGGCTGCCCAGTTAGTGGCTGACCTGGGAAAAACAGAACGCCTGCAGATGAGGAGCAATATTCAGACAGAAGAAGCTGAGGTCCTGCTGATGATTAAAACCAGGATGCTGGCTTGAGCTCCTCAATTGGGACCCATAATGGTCTCCGGAAACAAATGTTTAATGATTTAATTTGGGCTGGGGTCCAATTTGCGAAGATGAATCACCAGCCCAATTGTATCCCACTCCAGCTTTGAAGACGAGTACAGGACAATAAAAAATTTCAGAACTATCCTAAGAAATCAAGGGTAATGGTTATAGAAAGAATACCAACAACAACATGGAACCTAGAAGATTTCATTGTTCCTAACAGGAAAAAAAAGCTGCCTCAGGTGTCTCGGGCCACAATGCCTGAGCCACCAGAAGCAGAAGAATTGGCCATAGCACGATTCATGGCATGACAAGGGATGTTAGTCCCCCTAGGGCCTCCAGATGGGACTGAGGCCCTAAGTAGAATTAATGATTTATTGGTCCCAAAAAAATATTCAGAGAGTTATGGCATTAGTGGACACCGGAGCAGAAACATCAATTATCTACGGAGATCTGCCCAATTTGATGGAGACAGAGTGGTGATGGGTGGTTGTGGGGGACAGACTATTCCTGTCATGCAAACATGGTTGAAATTGGGGGTTGGGCGTCTCCCACCCCGGGAGTACAAGGTGTCTATTGCCCCAGTACAAGAATACATCCTGGGCATAGATATTCTATGGGGTCTGGCTCTCCAGACAACCGTGGGAAAGCTCAGACTTGGACAGAGATGTATCAGTATCCGGGCAGTGCAGGCAATACTAAGAGGCTGTGCAAAACATGGGCCTGTTTGCCTGCTGAAACTGTGCCGGATTACTAATGTTAGACAGTATAGACTCCCGGGTGGGCAAGATGAAATATCGAGAACGGTGCAGGAATTAGAAAAAGTGGGCTTTATAAGACATGCACACAGCCCATATAACTCCCCATATGGCCAGTGCGAAAGTCAGAGTGCACATGGAGAGTGACAGTGGATTACAGAGAACTAAGTAAGATCATGCCGCCTATTCATCTGCCTGTACCCAATATTGCTTCCCTAATGGACACACTGAGTAGGGAGATAAAAACCTATCATTGTGTCCTAGATCTAGCAAATGCATTCTTCAGTATCTCAATTGCTGAGGAATCACAAGATCAGTTTGCGTTTATGTGGGGAGGCAGGCAGTGGAGCTTTCAGGTCCTGCCACAGGGGTACGTACATTCACCAACGTATTGTTATAATCTAGTGGCGCATGACCTGGCTAACTGGAAAAAACCTTAAGATGTTAAACTACATCATTCTTTTGATGATCTCCTGCTGACATCTGACTCACTGGAGGCAGTGGGACAGGCAGCAGATTCATTAACCGCCTATTTACAACAGAGGGGATGGGCTATAAATCCCCAAAAGGTGCAAGGTCCGGGCCTGTCCGTAAAATTCCTGGGGGTGGTTTGGTCAGGAAAGACCTGAGTGCTACCCAGTGCTGTTATAGATAAGGCTCAGGAGTTCCCAGCCCCTGCAACATCGAAGCAGCTGCAAGAGTTTCTAGGTATATTGGGCTACTGGTGTTCCTTTATACCTCACCTAGTGCAGCTGCTAAGGCCACTATACGGACTCACAAAAAAGGGGCAGCTATGGGACTGGCGAAAACCAAACAGGATGCTTTCCAACAAGCAAAACGGGCAGTTAAACAAGCTCAGGCTTGTCCACAAAGCTCAAGACAGCTTTGGTTGGGGCCTGTGGCAATGCCAGAGTTATGTTCGGACCCCAGTGGTTTCTGGTCTCAGGTCGGGCATGGAGCAGAAGAAAGGTACAGGATGATTGAAAAACAGTTACTGGGTGCCTACACTGGATTATAGGCAGTAGAGCTGATAACTGAAACGGCTGAAGATATAGTCAAGACCACTCTGCTGATTCAGGGTGGGTGAAAGATCTGACCCACCTTCCTAAGACGGGTGGTCCAAGCAAAAACAGTGGCACTATGGGTTGCCTACCTCAGCCAAAGGAGCAGTCTGTCTTCATCACCCTTGAAAGAAGAACTCCAGAAGATCCTAGACCCAGTGACGTATCACAGTGATGCACCAAAAGAAATACTGGTCGCTCCACCAGAGAAGAGTCCTGTTCAGGAGGGAAATTATCCTATCCCTGAAGATGCCTGGTACACAGATGGGTCCAATAAGCGCAACCCGAGCAAGTGGAGAGCAATAGCATACCATCCTTCCACCGGGACAATCTGGTTCGACGAGGGGGATGGTCAGAGCAGCCAATGGGCAGAACTGCGAGCCGTGTGGATGGTTATAACCAAGGAACACGGTGATGGTATCCTGAATATCTGTACAGGTAGTTGGGCTGTGTACCGGGGGCTCACTCTTTGGATTGCACAGTGGGCTACCCAGGAATGGACTATCCACGCCTGACCGATCTGGGGAAAGACGTGGTTAGACATATGGAATACAGTCAAACACAGGACTGTACATGTCTACCATGTTTCTGGTCATTAGCCCCTACAGTCACTGGGAAATGATGAAGCTGACATGCTGGCCCATCTTGGGTGGATTGAGAATTCACCATCTGAGAACATCGCCTGTTGGTTACATAAGAAGCTATGGCATGCTGGACAAAAGACAATGTGGGCAGCTGCTAAAGAATGGGGACTGCCCATACAGCTAACTGACATTACAGAATCACAAGGTTGGAAACGACCTGCAAGATCAGCTAGTCCAACCACCCTCCCATTCCTATTAGTACCACAAGCACTAAACCATATCTCGTAGCTCCTCATCCAGGCGCCTCTTGAACACTACCAGGGACGACGAGTCCACCACCTCCCTGGGCAGGCCATGCCAGTGCCTGACCACCCTTTGAGAGAAAAAGTTTCTCCTAATATCCAACCTAAACCTCCTCTGGTATAACTTCTGGCCGTTTCCTTGGGTCCTACTATTTGCCTGGGAGAAGAGGCCAGACCCTTTTGCACCACAACCTCCCTTCAGGAAGTTGTAGAGTGCAATGAGGTCTTCCCTGAGCCTCCTTTTCTCTAGACTAAACAATCCCAGCTCCCTCAGCCGCTCCTCATAAGACTTGTGTTCCAGACCCCTCACCAGTTTCGTTGCCCCTTTCTGGACGCGTTCCAGGGCCTCAATGTCTTTCTTGTAGTGAGGGGCCCAAAACTGAACACAGTACTTGAGGTGTGGCCTCACCAGTGCTGAGGGGGATGATCACCTCCCTGCTCCTGCTGGCCACACTGTTTCTAATGCAGGCTAGGATGCCGTTGGCCCTCTTGGCCACCTGGGCACACTGTCGGCTCATGTTCAGCCAAGCATCAACCAACACCCCCAGGTCCCTTTCCTCTTCACAGTCATCCAACCACTCATCCCCAAGCCTGTAGCGCTGCATGGGGTTGTTGTGGCCAAAGTGCAGAACCTGACACTTGGCCTTGTTAAACCTCATCCCATTCACCTCGGCCCAGCAATCCAGCTTATCTAGATTCCTCTGTAGGGCCTCCCTGCCCTCAGGCAGATTGACACCACCTCCCAACTTGGTGTCATCTGCAAACTTACTCAAGGTACACTCAATCCCTTCATCTAAGTCGTCAATGAAGATATTAAACAGGATGGGCCCCAGTACCGACCCCTGGGGGAAACCACTTGAAACTGGTCGCCAGCTAGACTTCACTCCATTGACCACCTGTTGAGCACGGCCCTCCAGCTAGTTCCTTATCCAACGGAGGGTAAAACTGTCCAAGCCACGGGCAGCCAGTTTCCACAGAAGGATACTGTGAGAGACCATGTCAAATGCTTTGCTGAAGTCTAGGTAAACTACATCAACTGCCTTTCCCTCATCTACCAGTCTGGTCACCCAGTCGTAGAAGGAGATGAGGTTGGTCAAACACGACCTGCCTTTCATGAACCCATGCTGGCTGGGCCTGATCCCGTGAACATCGCGCACGAGCCGTGTGATTTCTCCCAGGAGGATTTGTTCCATGACCTTCCCTGGCACTGATGTCAGGCTGACAGGCCTGTAGTTCCCCGGATCCTCCTTACGGCCCTTCTTGTAGATGGGCGTCACATCAGCAAGCCTCCAATCCTCTGGAACCTCTCCAGTCAACCAGGAGCGCTGGTAGATAGCCGAGAGCGGCTTAGCAATCACCCCCGCCAACTCCCTCAGCACCCTAGGATGAAGCCCATCCGGTCCCATGGACTTGTGACTGTCCAGATGGAGGAGGAACTCCCTAATGGCCTCCACCTCGATCTCCGGGGAGACATTCTGCGTGTCAGCCCAGAAATCCAGATCAGGGCACAAAGTGCCCTGAAGATAGCAGGTCTGACTATTAAAGGCAGATGTAAAGAAGGCATTGACGACCTCAGCCTTCTCCTTCTCATCTGTGGTCACATTCCCCGCCGCATCAATTAAAGGATAGAGATTATCCTTGGTTTTTCTCTTGCCATTGATATATTTGTAAAAGGATTTCTTATTCTGCTTTACTGCAGTGGCCAATCTAAGTTCAAGATAGGCTTTCGCCTTCCGGACTTCCTCCCTGCATACCTTAGTGACTTCTTTGTAATCTCCCCTAGTAGCCTGTCCCTTCTTCCAGAGGACATAGACTCTCTTTTTCTTCCTGAGTCTTGACAGTAATTCCCGGCTCATCTACACCGGTCTTCTCCCCCTACGGCTCGCCTTACGGTATTCAGGGACAGCCTGTTTTTGCGCCTTTAAGATTTCCACCTTGAAGAGCGTCCAGGCTTCCTGGACCCCTTTACCCTTAAGGAGCGACTCCCAAGGGACCCATGCTACAAGCGTCCTGAACAGGTCAAAGCCTGCCCTCTTGAAGTTCAAGATAGCAGTTTTGCTAGTCACCCTTCTGACATCTCCAAGAATAGAGAACTCTACAATTTCATGGTCGCTCTGCCCTAGACAGTCTCCAACCTTCACATCACCTACCAGTCCTTCTCTGTTAGCAAAGAGCAGGTCAAGCAGGGCACCACCCCTGGTAGGCTCTCGTACCAGCTGTGTAAGGAAGCTATCTTCCACACACTCTAGAAACCTCTTGGACTTCTTTCTTTGCACCATGTTATATTTCCAACATATATCA
Source organism: Lagopus muta (assembly GCF_023343835.1). NCBI lineage: Eukaryota > Metazoa > Chordata > Aves > Galliformes > Phasianidae > Lagopus > Lagopus muta. The sequence goes on from NC_064471.1 coordinate 3,187,334, forward strand.
CGGAAGTTGAAATCCCCCACAAGAACGAGTGCTGGCGATCGCACGACTTCCGCAAGCTGCTCGTGAAATGCTTCGTCCATCTCCTCATCCTGATTTGGTGGTCTATAACAGACTCCAATTACGATGTCTCCCTTACAGGCCTTCCCCCTGATCCTCACCCATAGACACTCCACTTTATCATTTGCAATCTCAAGCTCTTCAACATCAAAACAGTCCTTAATATAAAGGGCCACACCACCGCCCTTCCTTCCTTGTCTATCCCTTCAGAAGAGTTTATAGCCATCAATCTCAACACTCCAGTCATGGGAGCAGTCCCACCATGTTTCAGTAACAGCAGCTAGATCATAGTTAGCCTGGCGCACAATCGCTTCCAGTTCCTCCTGCTTGTTGCTCATGCTGCATGCATTGCCCAGGCACGCTGGGATTGCGACACTTGCTCTAAGATGAGACTGAGATTGTTGCCCAAAACAACAGCCCATCTTGCTAGGGGACACAATCCTCTCCAGCGATGGCAGGTCGATTACATCGGGCCCCTTCCTCGTTCCGAAGGGGCAAGATACGCCCTGACCTGCATCAACACTGCAAGTGGGTTACTGCAGGCCTATCCAGTACCGAAAGCAAACCAGGCATATACCATCAAGGCACTCACTAAACTGATGTCTGCCTACGGGACACCTCTAGTCATTGAGAGAGACCAAGGGACTCATTTTACTGGTGCAACGATACAGCGCTGGGCAGAAGAAAATAACATCAAACGGTGATTCCACCTGCTGTATAATCCAACGGGGGTAGGCCTCATCAAACGTTATAACCGTATTCTTAAGGCTGCCCTGAAGACAGACTCCCAGTCCTTGCAGGGGTGGATGAAAAGACTGTATGAAACTCTGCGGGACCTGAATGAAAGACCTCGAGACGGCAGACCCAGTGCCCTGAGAATGTTGCAGACGACATGAGCCACCCTGCTTAGGATCCAAATTACGGGCACTGATCTTCATGTAACACCCCAAATTGGTAACGAAAATGATCTTCTGCTTCCTGCCCCTGAGAATTTAGATCCGGGTACCCATAAAATATAATGGCCTTGGGAGGTGCAGGTAGGACCCAAGTGGTGTGGCCTACTTGCGCCTTGGGGGAGACTATTGGAGGTGGGAGGCTCAGTAGTCCCTCCAGTAATAGGTACATGGCCTACTGATATTGTGGTCAACACTCCAATTTTCATTGCTAAAGGGACCCCCATCGTGTCCCTGTGGCAGATCAGGACACCTCCTTTGGTGCCTGATATCATTATGCAGCCACAGACATCCACCTAGAAGGTGTGGTACAGGCGGCCAGGACGTGCCCCAGTACAAGCGGAAGTGTTGACCCAGGATAGAAATATGGCCTGTATCTTGCCCTGGAGAGCAGACCTTCCCCTCCTGGTACCTCTGAAACATCTGTATTACTCCCCGTGAGTCTTTGAGCCTTCAGGATCACTGGAAGGAATGAAATGCTATGAATATGTTCCAGTGTTGCTGTCAGATCATGTGCAACATGTGGTGATGGTCTACATGGGACTGATGGAACATAGGATGGACCTGCACCTCACGACCGCATGCCTCCTGTAACATCATCAAGCACCAGCCCATAAAAGAATATGGACATTCACCAATCGTCACTTGTCTTGAATTGTATCAACATGTGTCGCGATAGAAATTGTATAAGCGTTGCGATATATTGGATCTCTATATTAGGAAAAGCTTACCCTGTAGTCAACCTGAGCATTGGTTCATGCCATGAAGGGGTGGAGTGTATGGTAGCTGCTGAATCATGACCTGAACCTCTGATCAACTGAGACAAGCAATGAATCAGCCAGAGGAGCACAGGTGAAGGCAATTCACCTGTGCTGCTGGAAGGAGTGGAGCTTGGCTCCACCTCTCCTAGACCCCATTTAAGAGCTGATGACTATCAGTGGGAAGGATTTTTTTCTGCATGTCTCTTGTTTTGGAGTTTTTTAGTCTAGTGAGCCCAGGACAAGGGTAGGTTCTCTATCTATTCTTTTTGTTGCAATAACTTGTTTAGCTGAAGTTTCTTGTGTATTTCTTAATTATTAACATCTGTGTATTTATTGATAATACCCACCTGTAGAAAGGAAAAAAGGACAAGAAATACAAGTAGGTGAAAGAAGGAGAAGAGAACAATGAAAATAGATTAATCTACATTAAATAAGGGGAATAGGAGAGGTAATTGAATAGTGATGCTAAAGGTAACAAGAGAAAACATTTGCAATAATCTATTACAGACAACACAGAATAAACTAAAATTATGTTCATGGAAAATGCGTTTTCTATTGCAATAAAATGTTTAGAACAAAAAATGGCACAGTTAAAAAACGAATAGTATTTCTCATTTGGTGAGAGGACACTGTTGAAGTCACATTAATTTTTTCTGTATTGGTTAATTGTTGACAAGTAGCATGGCTTATGAGAAGACAGTTTTATGAATTATTAATCTTTTCAGACACCAGATATCACCTAATTATTTAGCATAATATTTAATAAGTATTAAGTTAACAGGAACTTGGGAAAAAGCACCAAACTAAAAATACACATGAGAAAACATCAAGTGAAGAATCTGCCTGGCTGAACATTTGAAACTTCATTTGCAAGAGAAATGTAGTTTACAACACTATTGTTTTTTTTTCTATGAAAATTTCTGGTATCCTTTTAACTATCTCAAACTGGATACAATAGCATAGAGACTTATTGCACATTTAAACGTATTTTTTTTCCTGGAAAATATGCCCCAAGTTATTGCAGAGCATATAAAAATGTGTGATTTCACAAAAAAAGAAAATAAATAAAAACATTGCAGAAAATTATAAACCTGAGTTTAAAATGAATATGTGTGCCACAGCTAATACAGTCATGGCAGTTGGACAAGTCAGTAAAGCCTTTATGCAAAACACTGTTTAATCACATGCTATAGACTAATAAGTCTAGTTCAGAAACATTTTAGAAAGCGTACATGCACTGTATATGGCTCTGAGGGAGCTAGAGCCTCCAAGTATTATTCTTTTTCTGTTCACAGAATTGTACAAATTCCTAGTTTATTCTTTTGAGACTAGAACTGAATTGCATCTATCAAGAACAAGCAGGTTTCATAGAAAATCTTTAGACTTAGCTGACAACAAAAATGTCACAATTTTGTGTCCAACTCAATAGCTATTATTGAGAGGAATGGAAATCTTGCCTGTTCTGAAACTCAAAAAAAAAAAAAGTTTAATTTGTAGATTAAAAAAATCTAACAAGGAGGCTCATATTTTACAAAATAATTAATTTTCGTCTTGAACTATTCAGTCTTTAAGAGTCAAAACAATCAGGTTAGTATAGATTTAGCACAGAAAATGCATTATACAGATACCACTTTCTACACATGCAAATAAACCATTATATATTCACAGATTTCTACATGATTTCTTATCTAATCACCATTGGAAAACATTTTAATTACACATTGACAATGATATTCCTCTAACTGCATTCATAAATAATACTGTGTACAATTGAAATCTTCTCCCCTATCACTTGTTCTCTTTATTTTGAGAGGACAGCTCTGTAAAACATATATGTAAGAAATTTAAATGTTTCAAATGCCAAAAAATTTAAAAAGGAACCTTGATCAGTCAGTAACATTAATTTCAAAATGTGAGATGATCTACTCCAGTTTGAAACCTGAGTAGTCAAAATTTTAGCACAAAGAAGCAATCATATAACAGAAGTGTTAACTACAAAAGAAACAAATGATCAAATATTAAACCTCACAAGATATATGGAATAAGATCCTGTCCATATTACTAATTTTAAAATGTTGACCAATTGCTTACCACAGGCATGTCCAACCTGTGAGCTGCAGCTGCCCCATGCCATCGTGGCAGCAGCTCTTCCCTGCCATGCAGCCTGGCCCAGCAATGGGCATGCACTTATCACTCAGCAACAGCCAAATAGCAGCATGTGACTGGCACTGTTTGGGCTGAAACCAAGGCATAGGACAACGCAGGGCAGTGCTAACTCGAGTTATGGCAAATAATTTTATGCGCTGTGATACATTGGCTAAAGACAGTCTTGAGAACAGTGCAAAATACAGCTTTGGTTTCCAAGTGAATTGGAAAGTTCAAGACCTGAGTATAATGCAGATGGTATAGAATAAAGGGTGGATACTGTACTAGTTTAAGCTGCAGTAGAGTTCATTTTCTTCATAGTATATGGTATGATGCTAGGTTTTGGATTTAGGATGAAAATAATGTTGATAACTTGTTTTGGTTGTTTTGGTTGTTGCTGAACAGTGCTGCACAGAGCCAAGGACATTTCAGCTTCTAAAACTGCCTTGCCAGGGAGGAGGCTGGGGGGGGGGGGGGGGGGGGGGTGGCGGGCGCACAAGGAGCCTGGAAGGAACTGAACCAGGACAGCTGACCCAAAGTAGCAAAGGGATATTCCATACCATATAGAGTCACACTAAACAATAAAAACTGGGAGGAGTTGGCCAGGGTCTGCCATTGCTCAGGAACTGGCTGAGCATTGGTCAGCTGGTGGTGAGCAACTTCACTGTTGTCATGGTTTTATGATTTTTAGTTATTGGTATTCCATATCATAACATCATGTAGTGCATTGGGAGTTATGGTGTTAGTGCTCCAGTTCCGGGCACCTGTCTGGAAAAGAAGAACTACATACCCCAGGGGGCTTTGCAGTCAGAGAGGAGATATAACCCCTGGCAAGGTCACCTGATGTGCTCTTCTTCATCTGCTCTCCTCCCTGCTGCTCAACCAGACTGCGCATCTCACCTCAGCGTTATGGTGAGGCCTTTCCACCTTTCGGACGCTCTCTCTCATTATATTTGATTTATTAGCTTCAATTTAATTATATTGTATTATAGTGTGCTATCTTGCATTCTGATACTATATTTAGTAAATTAGTTTGTTTCTCCTCAGATTGTTGCTGCTGTTTTAATTATTTTGGGGTCCCCTGTTTCCCTTTTCTGGAGGCGTGGATTTTGCAAAAATCCCTCTGCCCCGCTAGTCACAGAACTGGGCCGAACCAGCCCCTTAACCCTTGTCAACTGTACATCACATACTCTATTTACCCTTTTCTGTTTATTTTTTTCCCCACTTTTTTTTTTTTTTTCTTTCTTTCTCCCTTTTGTTATTTTTACTTATTAAACTGTCCTTATCTCAACCCATGAGTTCTTCCATTTCTGTTGTCAGTTTTCTCCCCCATCCTACTAGGGATGTATGGCATTTAGCTGCCTGAGTTAAACCAGAGAAAGCCTAAATTGTGGAGGCTCCTCACGTGTGTTTTGTTTATAGCATAAGAAAGGCAGATGGTATTTTATAACTGTATTCTTATTGTGTTATTTCAAAACATGTCTTGGAAAAACACATTTCGGTCCTAATTAAAAATATAAAAGTATCTTCGTGCTTGTGTAAGTACCACTCCAGGTACGCTAATTTAGTTATAGTAGTAACAGTCACTTATCCAGACACACTTAAACCAGTTTCATTCATACATATATCAGTTATGTTAAACTAGAGAAATTACCAATTAAACTAATGTAGATGGAAGTGCAGCTTAAAACCATTTAAGTTTTCCCTCATAAGGTACTCGCATCAGAGTACATAAATCACTTCACTTACATTGGAGCAGTATTTCCAATAACAAGTCCTGAATTGAGTTTCACTTTGATTCCCCAAAATCACCATATAAGCAAGCATATAAACTATCAAACTTTTGTATTTAATTTTTAACCACAGGAATAGCAAATCTAAAAGAACAGAACAGGAGTGTACAAAATAAAATGCATTAAAAAAAAACAACGATCTTACCTTTATTAGATTTGGATGACTTGCTCTTGTTAGGCTTAAAACATGAGCCCCTTGATTTATCTTCTCTATCTTTAATGAATTTCTGCACATCATCCAAAGAAAGCTTCTGAAGGACAACTACAGGCTTAGCTCCTTTATTTAGGTCTTCAACTAGCCCAATCTTCTCTACTTTCTCCTTTTGTTCACCTTTACATTCAGTTTTCTTTGACTCCTGATTGACATTGCCATCTTTATCACGCTTGATTTTTGGGATGACAAAATGTTTCAGCGTGCCAGATCTTGCCCCCAACAAGTAACTGGGAAACTCTGCTTTATTGCCAGTATGTATTTTATTGCTATCTACTTTACTCTTATTACCATCTGTCCTTTGTTCATCCTTGCTGTTGGGTGATTTAAAACCAGGTTTATCAGGTCTTGATTTACTACAGTCTCCTTTACTTTCCTGTTTAATACGAGGACTGTCAGGTCTTGATTTCTGATCCCCAGATGAAAATCTTTCCCTTGATTCACCAGACTCATGTCTGTGCTTCCTTTCAAATTTCTCAGTTTTTGAAACATCAGATTTTATACCATGCTTAGAATCATGTTCATTTTTGTTTGAGGATCTCAAATACTCAGGTCGTCTTATCTTGAACGGATCTCCTCTGTATCTCTCTGACTCCCCTCTGTCCTCAGATCTTTGTTTAAGGTTAATGTGGTCACACCTCAGTGTATCAGAAACTGAACGCCCATCAGGCCTTTGTTTCACTAAATCTGATCTACTTTCACATTTTACCTTTGAAGGATCAGATTTCACATCTGTTTTATGCCTAGTTATTTCAATTTTCTTATCTGACAACAGTTTACTGGAGTCCCTCCTACTGTCATGTCTATGTTTTGGCATTTCAGGCCTGCCTTCAGTCTTCTGTTTTGGCATTTCAGGCCTCTGTCTTATTTCCTGTTTGCCATTATTTTGCTTTCCCTCATTTTGTTTTATCTCCATTTCCCTGCTCTCATTTTGTTTTGACGCTGTCTGTCTGTTCTCATTTTGTTTCAGCTCTATTTGACTGCTTTCATGCTTGTTTTCATATTTAGCCTCTATCTGTTTGTTCTCATTCAGTTTACTTTCCAACCTTCTGCTGATCTCATTTTTCTGGAATTCCATCTGTCTGTTTTCATTTTGTTGGATAGCTGTCTTTTGACCCCCAAAGTCTGCCTTTTTCCTAAAAATCTCAGGATGGTTTTCAGGTTTAAGTTTAATTCCAACAGTGTCTTCTTGGGGAAAACACACAAACCCATCATTGTACTGCTTTATTTCTTCTTTTTTTTTGAAGGCATCCAAATCCTGAGTTGCTGTTGCCTGAGAGTCCGCTCTTCCTGCTTGCTGAAGGTCAATACTAACCATCAGTGGTGGCCTTGCCCCATTTCCTGCAGAACATGTCTCCTGAGAAGTTGGTCTATTTCCTCCAGTAGCACCACCAGCCTCCTGTGGTTTGTTTTCTTGTTTTCGCTTCTTCAGAGGCTTATCTACAATTTAAGAGATATAAGTCATAAATTGTATAAAGAGATTAAGTCTCCAGGCAAAAATATACATTCCCCTCTATCCCTACAAATTAGTTCCCCTCAGCATTTATGTGCACGCATAGCAAAACTCATTGAATTTAAAAGCAAGAATAGAATTTGTCTAGTTAATACTTTAAGGTATTCATTGACTATTGTTCATTGTCAGTCTACCACAGGTGCCAATTAATCATTAAAAAAAAATCCACAAAACACATGAAATCCAAGTCCCTCTAAAATTCCTAAGAGATCCATCTAAAATAAAGCAGTTGCAATATATAACAACAAAAACAAAGAAAACAAAACAATTTAAGGTTGAAGCAAAAGTCTGTAAAGACATTGAAGGTGCACCTTCATAACTGCTTTTTGATTAATACTACTGTAAATCTGCAGATTCAGCCTGCTTACTTATACATGAAATAAGCAATGATCTGCAGTGATTAAGACAGAATCTCCCTACATGGTTCAGTGCATCAGTTGAACTTAATGCATATTATTGTTAGGAAACACAGGAACAATGTACAAAATATCATTAAAATAACTCCAACACTCTATTCCTCTCTTTGAAGCAAAGCAGCATACCAAGAGTTGAAGTCTATATCATAACACGTATATATTAGGTGAGAGGGCCTATACTTAAAAGATTTACTAATTTTCCTTTGCAACCATAGTGTTTTCAATGGATAAAATAAAAAGTTCAGTGATAATTTTACATAGTGTCAAAAGCTTGACTCTGCAATTCTCCTTTCAGTTTGTATTAAAAAAATCAAGAGTAGAATACAGAAAAATAAAAAGTGAGCCAACCACACATCTTGCAATTAAGCAGCATTCATAGAAATGAGAAACACATTGAAATATTAAAAATAATATGTTCTATTTAAACGACAAGCTATTTATATTACCAACACGGTACCCTAAACTAAAATTAATTACTGCCATTAGTACTAGAAGTCCTACCTGCACTAAAGCTTATATATTTGTCAACTATCATTATGTAATGTATTTAAAAAATAAATAAGTTACTTTCTCTGTAATCAGGAAATATGATGTTAAGTCTAGATTAGAAATTATGTAGATATATTGTCAAAATGCCTAGATCACAACAACAATCTAAAAAATAATTTATTTGGTGCCTAGACATGTGGTGCCTTATCACCAAATGTAATTAAGCCAACTCTATTTTTGGGAGCAGGGTAAGTGTAAGGAGGAAGCAATCAAGGAAGAGAGAAATAAACTCTAATCTTCATCCTTTTTATTCCACAGATAGTAGAATATCTTCTTATTATCAGGATATAGGACTTAGTCAAAATATCAGACTAATGTTTTTCTTTCAAATTCCACAGAGCTTGCCACAACTATGAACAAGCTGACAAGCTCTTGAGACCAATAAAGTGTGATCAGGATCTCTTTGCTTCACTCTTTGTAACAAAAAGAATAGTTAGCCACAAAAGGGCTAAGTTAGAGATCAGGCATCCAAGTTTGTTTTCAGATTCACAGAATTGCAGAATCACAGAATGGCCAGGGTTGGAAGGGACCTCAAGGATCATGAATCTCCAACCCCCCTGCCACATGCAAGGCCACAAACCTCGCCATTTAGTACTAGACCAGGTTGCCTAGGGACCCATCTAGCCTGGCCTTGAACACCTCCAGGGATGGACGGAGCATCCACAACCTCTCTGGGCAGCTGTTCCAGCACCTCACCACTCTCTGTAAAGAACTTCCCCCTGACATCCAACCTAAATTTTCCCTCCCTCAACTTCAAACCATTTCCCCTTGTCCTGCTGTTGTCTACTCTGTCAAAGAGTTGATTCCCCTCCTGTTTGTAGGCTCCCTTTAGGTACTGAAAGGCTGCAATGAGGTCACCCCGCAGCCTTCTTTTCTCCAAGCTGAACAAGCCCAGTTCCTCAGCCTGTCATGAGGCGGTCTCGGACTTGCTCTGCCCTTACAGTGGGGGGGGATTTAACACCCCAGTCACCACCTAAAGGTTTAGGGATGCAGGGCTCAGGGACGTGAGAAATACTAGAATCCTGGCCTCCAGTGAAGACCAAGGCAAAGAACTCATTCAGTACCTCAGCCTTCTTATGACAGTTCAGAGTACTGTCTGATCCTGGTTGTTCTTCTATGTATGCATCGTTTTGATTTGGCAAATCCACATAGACATTCTCTTTACTTGGCAACATGCTCATGAAAATTAATGGTACAAGAAACTAAACATTACTGGAACCAAAAGTTTGAAATGAATAAAAAAGGTTAGCTGCATTTGCAAGTGGTTACGTCTCACCTGTCCTGTTATGAACAGTATTCCTGAAGACAGGTGTAGCCATCATCTTTGGAAAAGTTTGTGTCAAAACTATGAGTACTTTCAGATTTAGAAAGTATTTAATTACTAATTTTACTATTTAATTTATTAAATACTATCATCTATTTAATATTTATTTAATATTTATTTATTATTTATTTAATTTATTATTTGCTAAATTTACTATTTAATTACTAAGGAACCTTTGAATGCATGTAAAAAAAAAAAAATTACACTGCAGTAACCACAGATACCTCCAAATAAGTTTCCACTGAAACTACAAGTCAGTCTCCATTCTGAAAACTTGGAAGCTGAGCAAATGTTAAGGACACAGGCTGGATGAGGGGAAATTGGATTAAGGAAACGTCTCAGTTCCTCCATTTAACATGAAAACTTTCTAAAGCAGCAGCCAGAACATCCTTAATATTCAAGTCTCCAACAATACTGCTTTCTTGCAAATCCAATGACTGCCTCAAGTACCGGATTATATAATAGGACAATAGCCTAAAAACTTTTAGAACTGTATGTTCTAGCAAAATGAAACGAGTCTTTTGAAAATGCTGGTTAAAAGGTAACAAGTCTAAAGAAGAGCTTTGTTTTAGCAGAATGAGAACATTTCACTATTAATACTCTTATAGACACCAAAATCCGAATATCTGAATGATCTGAAAAAACAACAATTAAATTATCACTTCCCCATTTACATCTTGTAATTGATTCAGTTGGAGACTTCAGATCCAAGATGGATAAATGTGTATATATTCTTCAGAACTACAAAGAAGATTGATTCTCAATACTAAGTTCTGGATGAACCACTTTACAGTAAAGACTTTTTTAATGGCATAAAAATTTAGACTCTTGTATTTTAAAACTGACATCCTTCAGAGATTGTGAGGATGTCTCCACTCACATGAAACTCCACGTATTTGTATTATTTAAATCAACAACAAATAAAATCATATCAAACATACCAGCCCTAAACAGTTATTAATTCTTGTCAAATCTTCCATTTTTGAACAACATGACAGACAAGTCAGCCAGAGGAAAATTACATGTTTATCTTATTTAAGCTACCAATCAAGACTTGGAATTTTCAACAAATAACAGCTAACCATACTCTTAAATATCAAATTGGTGTTTACTGACAACTTTCATTTTTCCTGGGAATTTTTCACAGTTCTCTTCAAAGTTGTCCAAACACCCTGTTCTATCAACCACAAGTGTTTTGCCTAAACCACTCAATATAATCTGGATATAAGAAAGGTTTAAATATGAAATTACTTTAATGGTAGTGATGGATGACATATCAATGGAGTGAGGATAAATATCCATGTTCATCTTTCTACTCCTTCATGAACTTTTAGCATTACTGAGCATGAGAGTTTGATCTCACCTCACCTCCTCCCTAAATCCACATTCCAAGAACTAAAGAAATGAACAGAGAACCCTTCCAATCAGTAGAAGAGATTCCCACAGCACTCGCTTCTCCCTTTGAAAGAGAGACTGAACAAACAGCTCAGCAATTTCAGTCTCACTGCTTGCTCCCTTACAGAGAAGAAGCTGAGAAAGTAGTTATGAACCTGGTACAGGAAGCCTTTCTAAACTGAAAATTCCAAAGCCTTCAGAATAATGAGAGACCAGATGGCTTCCAGTTACTGCAGTTCAGAGGAAGGGATTTGAATCTGAACAGTAACAGATGTAAATTTTCAGCAAGCTGCCAACAGAATTAAATCAATCTTCTAGTCACTGTGCAAAAAAAAAAAAATAAAAGTCCATCAGGGAAACCTCATTCAGGACAAAACACAAAAAGACTAAAGCAGGCTCTGACATGCCTCATGCCTTAGGGTGTAGCACACTTCAGAATCTTCATTTTTGTAAAGTTTTGCACATTTTCTTAAATATGACAATAATGCAATCAGCTAGAGAATTAAATATGATCTTAGGATTTTTCTACTTAAGGATGTCTTGTAACTCATTATTCCTTGTCAACTACGGTAATACAGAAATAATACACTAGAAAATAAAAAGAATTGAACCACATAAGAGTATAATCAAGCATCTACACTTGTTTAGAGACTGAAAGTCATAACTTAAAGTCCCTGAATTAAAATAATATTAGTTACAAAAGCAATATTCATTTATAAGAGAATTTTCTGACGAATTCTGGATTTTATCCATGTGATTGCTTTGTGAACAAATATAGCTTTCCAAACTCAGTTGTTACAAAGATAAATCCTAAGAAAAACCTAAAATACAATTACTTTTGAAAAATACAAAGCAGCACCTAATTTCACAAGGAAAACAGTATGCTTAATGAAAGCTACTTACTATACATGTCACAAATCATTTTTTCCAATTAGTTTTTATTCATTTGTAGAAAAAGTAAACTTAAAAAAATTATCAAGAGACATTAAAAGTGTTTACCGATAAATTCTAATATCCCTCTCAAATGTTGAATTTATTCTGCAATCATAACTTACATTAAAAAGCATCTTCAATTGACTAGATCAAGTAATATTTACATAGTACAATAACAGAAAAGGCTTGCCTCATCTTAGGACGACATCAGAGCAAACTTGGTGACTGTGACAGAAATGCTGGGCTTAAACTCTTATTAAGCTTTATTAATTATACATCTTGTTTCTTTATCAAGATTTAAATGCATCAGAGAATTGTCATTGGCATCACTGAAATGGGGTGGGATGACTCTCACAACTGGAATGTAGGAACAGATGGGTATAAACACTTCAGGAAAGACAGGCAAGGGAGAAAGGGAGGGGGTGTTGCCTCCTACATCAATGACCACATGGAGTCCATGGAGCTCCACCTGGGGATAGATGAGGAGTTGACAGAGAACTTATGGGTTAGGGTTAAAGGGAAGGAGACAACATAGTGAGGTTCTGCAACAGGTTGCCTGATCAGGAAGACCAAGTGGATGAAACCCTCTATAAACAGATAGGAGCAGCTTCACATTCACAAAACATGGTCCCCATGGAGGATTTCAACCACTCTGATATCTGTTGGAGGGACAACACAGAAGGGCACCAGAAATCAAAGAGGTTCCTGGAAATTGTTGATGATAACTTCCTCTCCCAAGTGGTACGGGAAAACACCAGAAAAGGTGCAGTGCCATTTACAAGTAAAAAAAAAAAAAAGATTCTCCTCATATAAAAACCATCTTTGTAGCAGCCTAAAAGCCTAACAGTGAACATAACAATACTATGTATGAAATAGCTCAAATAAAAATTAAGCAAATTTGAATTTTAAAAATCTAAAACAATCTGAAAAAGGAACTTAGCAAAAAAAAAAGGGTTCCTTTATCCTTTTTCCAAGTAATTTTCAAGGTTATCTTCTCTTTCCTTTTAAAAGACTCAAAGCTACTTTTAACGTTAGTATCATAAATATCATTAATATCTTAAGAATTTTATCTTTTTGCTTCATGCTATAGGAGTTTTTCAAAAAAAACCCTTCAGAGGCTAGCCCTTAAATGAGCCTGGGGGAGGGTCATATGGGAAGCACAGGTCAATTGCTTGTACCTCTGCTTCCTGGGCGAGCCACTTCCTTCACCAGATGCTCAATCATCAGTTCAGGCTATGACATAACAGTTCACCTACAAACCTGAAAATTAATTCAGTAGCAGGTCAAAATCTTGAAGAATGATAAGAGTTTAATGTAATGTTCCAGAAACAGAAGATTTCCAGACAAATTTAGACAACCAGCTTGGAAGTACTTGTCTATACACAAAAATAACCCATTTCTATCCAAAGAGCTGCAAAGCACAAGTTAATGAAGAGAACTGAGGTTAGCAAAAGGAAATTTCTTCCACCCTCCTCCAAAAGAGAAAAGATGCCTGAGGAGCACAGAAATTACTGAAACATGTTTTTAAAAATCAACAGGATTTGTTGCACTTTCCTAGAATAGTTATCTTCAGAATGTTAACTAAGTATAACTTCAGTTAAGTAAACAAAATGGATTCAGAACACAGACCTCTGCTTTTTTCAGAAGTGTTTAAGAGCACCAAGTACTAAAGGAAATACGACTACTAACAGTGATTAGAAGAGAAGGATGTGTGTGCCAAGTTTTATTGACTTTCTAAAGAAACTAGATCATCAAAATGTCCTGATGTACCTCAGAACAGGATGGTAAATTTCTTGATGATTGTTATGGAAAAAGATAGTCTCTTTCTGTATTAATCCTTTTCAATCACCCATACTATGGTTGTTCTTTTTTTTTTTCCTACTCAGATAATCCAAGTCTTCACAAACAATAGCTGTGATATACCTGTGATACAGAAGATACGATCTAGTACTGATTGACAACTTGTATATTATGATGAGGACATAGAGGTCATTATGAGGTTGGGGACAATGGGAAATGAAGACCTGAGGCATTACATGTTCCAGAGACTTATGCTTTGTTCTGAAGCTATTAAACATAATAGGCGCAGTAGAATGAAACTTTTAGTGTGGAATGTCTTAATCTTCAAAATCTCCATTTAGTCCTTTCATGAACTGATACAGATAAGTTACTTGCAAAATTAACCAACAGAGACTTCCTTGATGAAAAAAAAAGTAGGAAGATGTAATCTTGTCCTTCCACACAGAGGACAAAAATAACTTTTTCCAAACTTTGTACCTCTCTATCATGATGAAAAGACCATATAATCCAGTTAATCACAGTTAAAGACAAAAACAGAGCTCTGAAAAGAACTCTGGTATGGAGGCAAAAGGCCTATTATCATACATGTCCAACCCATTGCTTGCATACAGCCCTGGACAACTAGTAAGGCAGCCCCACAAAATGATACACTTTTAACATGATTATTTTTAGCAATATTTTTCATGAGCCGATAAAAAAGAACATTAAAAAAGGACTTGAAAATTGCCTTAAGCAAGTGTAGCAATTGTATAAATTTTGTCAAAATCTTCCAGAAAACCATCTCCACCACTTCCCTGGAATAAAGTTTCGATCACACTACTGGCTCCAAAGCTCAGAAAGAACATGTCATATACACCTTACTGTTTACAAAGAAGCATATTAATACCTTAGATGAAGCACTGTACTGTAGATATCATATCTTATACGTAAATGCCAGGCTTTTGCATAAATGCAGCTTCTCAAATATGAACAACATATTTAGGAGGTATTGGACATATTGCTAACAGAAATATTCCCATAGGAACTGTAGAGGAAAATTCCTCCTGCAGTCAAACAAAACCGAACAGCTATAACTAGAAAAATCCCTGAGCATATCAACTTGTACACATAGTACAAACTTAAAAGCAACGACAAAAATATGACCAAAAATAAGAATCATATTTCTTCATGATAACAGCTTTCTAGGCAATTTGCCATGAGACTGGTAAAAATTCTGAGTATTTTCTTTGTTCATGATTGAAACCCTGGCAAAGAAAAAGGAGCTACTACCTAGCACAGGGGCAACATACCACCTATAGTGGAATTCCAGGATCACATCCTGAACCAATGGGTGAGCTACAGGACTACATGAGTGTCTGGAGTGGGCAGAAAGGGGGTCTAGAGCCACCCCTTATGTCTCCGCAATACTTCCCGTGCCATCTGAGTCTGTACGGGTCCCCCTTTTCCCCTGTCCTTCTCTGCTGCGGCACAATGGTACGAATGGGGGAGGATCACGTTCCTCAGCTCATCCCTTTCTCCAAACTTATACTGGGAGGAATAAATCAAATCCTCTTTGATATCTTTTCCTATAGCACCTATTTCTCAAACAAAGGCTCTATCATTGCCTTTGTTTGTTCTACACTTTGACAAACCAGGCAACCAAATATCTTTAAAGGTACCCAATTATAAACCTCCTAAAGTAATTACCATGGTATTTTTGAACAATATCATGGGATGGTGTAAGGGAACTACTGAGTCACATCCTGATTGATCACCTGAGGCGAGCCATGAGTCAGCCAGAGGAACACAGGTGAAAGCAATTCGCCTGTGCTGCCAGTA
Source organism: Lagopus muta (assembly GCF_023343835.1). Taxonomy (NCBI): domain Eukaryota; kingdom Metazoa; phylum Chordata; class Aves; order Galliformes; family Phasianidae; genus Lagopus; species Lagopus muta. The sequence goes on from NC_064471.1 coordinate 3,203,002, forward strand.
GGGGGGGAGCCAGGCTCCACCTCTCCTAGACCTATTTAAGAGCTGGCTACCAGTGGGGAAGGATCTCTTCTGGAGATCCATCCTTCTAGTGTTTTGTAGGTGAGCCTAGTGTAAGGGTAAGCCTTCCATTTATTCTCTCTTGTTTATTTTGTGATTGTAATATCTTAATATCCATTGATTATACACTTAGTGAGCCAGGGCAGGCCAAATACACTAAAATTAACATCATGTCTTTTCTTTGGAATTTCTATAAATGAGTCTAGGAGGAGAACAATACTCCCTTAGAGAAAACGATTCCAGGGCAGATCCTAGGGTTTGAGGGATCGCCCTATTATGAGTTAGCTGCTATCATTGAAAAATGGGGTTCCTTATGCGTTATGGGCAATATCTCCCCATATCGCATGGCGGACTATTTTCAAGGACGTGGCAAGGATGTGCTCATCACTAAAGAAAGACCACTGGCTGCCTCCATGGTGGCATGGCCACTATTAAGTGCCTTAAATTATGCGGATATAAGAAATAATAGTTTAGAAAATGAAAATCAGCTTTTGAAAGATTGCATTGAAAAACTGGAGTATGAACTTGGCATTTAAACGGGGAAGAAGCCAATTCTGCATCCTCCAGTAGGCCAAGTTCGTAACATTTCAATAAATGATGACCAGGCTCCTGAATCAACAGACTTCATTGATCAGGAAAAGAACAAATCCAAATCAGACCTTGAATATCCAATTCTGACCAATTCACTAGAAGTCTGTCCTGTCGTAACCCAGAAAACAAAAAAAGTACAGGACAGACCGGCAGGGGTGCTGCATGATCAGTGGCCCAGACTCATTTAAATGTAACGGCCCGGCCATACACGGCAACAGAATTGATGGACTTAGTACAGCGATTTTGGCAGAAGCCTGGAGAAAGTGTGCCGGCTTGGTTATTAAGACTGTGGGATTCTGGGGCAGAAAGTGTCTTGGTGAATGTCCCAGAAATAGCCAAGTTGGCCACTATGACTGTCCATCCTGCTCTCAGACAGAGGTTGTATGTGGGTAATCAATATCGTGATAAAAATCATTCTTTGTTAATACGGTTAATGGCGGCCTGCTGTATGGTATGGCCGAATAAATCGGACATACCTTTACATACAGAGATATGGTCCTCCATGGAGGACCTCCAGAATTATGTCTGTGAACTGGGTGTAAGAGAGGCTATCTATGAAGACACATTTGATGGCCCTGATATGGTTAAATTTTCAGCAGGGATGAGAGATTTAATTATATAGTAAGCTCCCTCACATCTGTACGGCACCCTAGTCTCCATATTAAATCCCCTTGTAGCGTCAGAAGCAGTAGTCCAGCAGGCTGCCCAGTTAGTTGCTAACTTGGGAGAAACAGAATGCCTGCAGACTAGGCCCAAGATTCGGTTATTGGAAGAAGCAGAGGTCCTGCCGGTAAATAAAACCAAAATGCCGGCTCCTCCATCGGGACCTGTAAGGGTTTCCCGAAAACAAATGTTTAATGATTTAATTTGGGCTGGGGTCCTATTTGCTAACATTGACCGCCAGCGCAACCGTGTCCTTCTCCAGCTCTGGAGACAACTAAAGGACAATCAAAAATTCCAGAACAACCCTAAGAAAACAAGGGTGAGGGTTATAGAGAGGGTACCAACAAGAACATGGAACCAATAAGATTTTATTGTTCCAAATAGGAAAAAAAAAAGCCACCTCAGGTGTCTCGGGCCACAATACCTGAGCCATTCAAAGCAGAAGAATTGGCCATACAACAATTCATGGCGTGACAAGGGATGTTAGTCCCCCTAGGGCCTCCAGACGGGACCGGAGGCCCTATGTAGAATTAACGATTTATTGGTCCCAAAAAATATATTCAGAGAGTTATGGCACTGGTAGACACCGGAACCGAATCATCAATTATCTATGGAGATCTGAGGAAATTTGATGGGGACAGAGTAATGATTGGTGGTTTTGGGGGACAGACTATTCCTGTCACGCAAACATGGTTAAAATTGGGGGTTGGGCGTCTCCCACCCCGGGAGTACAAGGTGTCTGTTGCCCCAGTCCAAGAATACATCCTGGGCATAGATATTCTATGGGGTCTAGCTCTGCAGACAACTGAGGGAGAGTTCAGACTTCGACAGAGATGTATCAGTATCTGGGCAGTGCAGGCAATACTAAGAGGCCATGTGAAACATGGGCCTGTTTGCCTGCTGAAACCGTGCCGGATTACTAACGTCGGACAGTATAGTCTCCTGGGTGAGCAAGATGAAATATCGAGAATGGTGCAGGAATTAGAAAAAGTGGGCATTATAAGACCTGCACGCAGCCCATATAATTCCCCCATGTGGCCAGTGCGAAAGTCGGAGTGCACATGGAGAGTGACAGTGGATTATAGAGAACTAAGTAAGATCACACCGCCTATTCATGCAGCCGTACCCAATATTGCGTCTCTAATGGACACATTGAGTAGGGAGATAAAAACCTATCCTTGTGTCCTAGATCTAGCAAATGCATTCTTCACTATCCCAATTGCTGAGGAATCGCAAGATCAGTTTGCGTTTATGTGGGGAGGCAGGAAGTGGAGCTTTCAGGTCCTGCCACAGGGGTACGTGCATTCACCAACGTATTGTCACAATGTAGTGGCACGTGATGTGGCTGATTGGACAAAACCTGATGATGTTAACCTATATCATTATATTGATGATCTCCTGTTGACATCCGACTCACTGGAGGCAGTAGGACAGGCAGCAGATTCATTAACTGCCTATTTACAACAGAGGGGATGGGCTATAAATCCCCAAAAGGTGCAAGGTCTAGGCCTGTCCGTAAAATTCCAGGAGGTGGTTTGGTCAGAAAAGAACAAGGTGCTACCCAGTGCTGTCAATGTTCAGGCATTCCCAGTCCCTCCAACATCAAAGCAGCTGCAAGAGTTTCTAGGTACATTGGTTTACTGGCGTTCCTTTATACCTCACCTAGCACAGCTGCTAAGGCCACTATACAGACTCACAAAAAAGGGGCAGCTATGGGACTGGGGGAAAACCAAACAGGATGCTTTACTACAAGCAAAACTGGCAGTTAAACAAGCTCAGGCATTGGGTATATTTGATCCTCCCCTCCCAGCTGAGTTGGACGTTCATGTTACTCAAGATGGCTTCGGTTGGGGCCAGTGGTAACGCTAGAGCTCTGTTCGGACCCCCATTGGTTTCTGGTCTCAGGTTTGGCACAGAGCAGAAGAAAGATATAGTATGATTGAAAAACAGTTATTGGCTGCCTATTTGGCATTACAGGCAGTAGAGCCGATAACTCTAAGAGCTGAAGTTATAGTCAAGATCACTCTGCCGGTTCAGGGGTGGGTGAAAGATCTGACCGACCTTCCTAAGACAGGGGTGGCCCAAGCACAAACAGTGGCATGATGGGTTGCCTATCTCAGCCAAAGGAGCAGTCTGTCTTCATCACCCTTGTGACGTTTGCTCCAAGATGAGACCGAGATGGTTGCTCTGAAGGGGCAAGATATGCCCTGACCTGTGTCGACACTGCAAGTGGGCTACTGCAGGCCTATCCAGTACCGAAAGCAAACCAGGCATATACCATCAAGGCACTCTCTAAACTGATGTCTGCCTACGGGACACCTAAAATCATCGAGAGCGACCAAGGGACTCATTTTACTGGTGCAGTGATACAGCGCTGGGCAGAAGAAAATAACATCAAATGGCGATTCCACCTGCCATAAAATCCAACAGGGGCAGGCCTCATCAAACGTTATAACGGTATTCTTAAGGCTGCCCTGAAGACAGACTCCCAGTCCCTGCAGGGTTGGACGAAAAGACTGTTTGGAACCCTGCGGGACCTGAATGAAAGACCTCGAGACGGCAGACCCAGCTCCCTGAGAATGTTGCAGACGACATGGGCCACCCCGCTTAGGATACAAATTACGGGCACTGATCATCAGGTAAGACCCCAGATTGGTAATGAAAATAATCTTCTGCTCCCTGCCCCTGAGAATTTAGATCCGGGTACCCATAAAATAAAATGGCCCTGGAAGGTGCAGGTAGGACCCAAGTGGTGTGGCCTACTTGCACCTTGGGGGAGATTGTTGGAGGCAGGAGGCTCAGTAGTCCCTCCAGTAATAGGTACATGGCCTACTGATATTGTGGTCAACACTCCAATTTTCATTGCTAAAGGGACCCCCATCGTGTCCCTGTGGCAGATCAGGACACCTCCTTTGGTGCCTGATATCATTATGCAGCCGCAGATATCCGGTGTAGTAAAGGTGTGGTACAGGCGGCCAGGATGTGCCCCAGTACAAGGGGAAGTGTTGACCCAGGATAGAAATGAGGCCTGTATCTTGCCCTGGAGAGCAGACCTTCCCCTCCTGGTACCTGTGAAACATCTGTATTACTCCCTGTGAGTCTGTGAGCCTTCAGGACCACCGGAAGGAATGAAATGCCATCAGGCGTTCCAGTGTTGCTGTCAGATCACATACAACACCCGGTGATGGTCTGCATGGGACTGATGAAACATAGAGCAGACCTGCACCTCAGGACCTCATGCCTCCAGTCACATCATCGAGCACTGGCCCATAGAAGAGTATGGACATCCACTGATCATCACTCGTCTTGAATTGTACCAACACACGTCGTGATAAAATTCTATAAGTGTTGTGATATACCGGATCTCTGTATTAGGGAAAGCTTACCCTTCAGTCAACCTGATCATTGGTTCATGCCGTGAAGGGGTGGAGTTTATGGTAGCTGCTGAGTCAGGGCCTGAACCTCTGATTAATCACCTGAGGTGAGCCATGAGTCAGCCAGAGGAGCACAGGTGAAGGCAATTCACCTGTGTTGCCAGAAGGGGTGGAGCCAGGCTCCATCTCTCCTAGACCTATTGAAGAGCTGTCTACCATTGGGGAAGGATCTTGTCTGGAGATCCCTCTTTCTGTTGTTTTGTGGGTGAGCCCAGCGTAAGGGTAAGCCTTCCATTTATTCTCTCTTGTTATCGTAGTCCACTTCACCTAACTCTCTTGTTTATTTTGTGATTGTAATATCTTGATATCCATTGATTATACAGGATGGTTTGCATGGGAAAAGACTAGCCCTATGAGTGAAGTTTTGCCAGGGCACATCCCAGGATTCCTAGGATCCACATATCATGTGATTGCTTGTACCGTTGAAAAATGGGGCCCCCTGTGGGACGGAGGAAATGTCCAGGAGTCCCCATCCCACCTGACTGAGTATTTCAACAGTGTTAACAAAAACTTACTATTCAAGAACGACAGTTAGCTGCCTCCACGGTGGTGTGGCCACTGCTGATGGCCTTGAACTGGCTAAATATAACTGAAGCAGCTCTCACTGATGAAAATCAACTACTGCGTGACTGTATTGAAGAACTGGAAAGACAGGGTGCAATTTTCAGGGGAAAAAAACCTAATGCTATCATTCCTTTACAAAAAGTCTGGACTAAAAATCTAGAATTCTGAAAAAATCTAGAAATTACCGGGGACCCTGTACAAGAGAATCCACAGAAACTGGATTCTGTAAATGAAAGCACTAAAAGGTTGGATCTTGAGGCTTGATTAGAGATAGATCCCTTTGAGATCCGACTGATTGTAACTCAAAAACAAACAAACAAAAAAAACCAAACGCAGGATAGACCAGCAGGGGTGCCCCCGACCACTGGCCCCCTGCAGAGAGCATGCTACATGTAACAGCTGGCCCATACATGGCAGCTGAATTAATGGATTTAGTTCAGCGGTTTAGACAAAAACTGAAAGAGAGTGCCAGTGTGGCTGCTCCGATTATATGTCACGGGGGCAAAAAGTGTTGTGGTGAATGTACCAGAAATTTCAAAACTGGCATCCATTACCACTCATCCTGCTCTCACGCAAAGACTATATGCAGCCGTCCAACATAATAAAGAAAATCATTCATTAATTACATGGTTAACAGCTGCAGGCCGTGCAACGTGGACAAATAAGAGTGATAAACCATTAAATACCGGCCTATGGTTCTCTATAGAGGACTTGAAAAACTACACTGGAGAATTAGGAATAAAGGAGGCAATCTAAGAGGAGGATTTTGAGACTCTGGACTTGATGAAATTTTCAGCAGGAATGAGGGACCTCATCCTGCAGCAAGCTCCACCACATCAGTATGGTGCTTTGGTATCCAGACTGAATCCCCTAGTGGCCTCAGAGGCCATAATACAACAGGCTGCCCAATTGGTGGCAGATCTGGGGGAGACAGTGTGCCTACAGGCCAGGTACAATGTCTGAATGATGGTTGAAAAGTCAGAGATCCATCCACCACCACGACCTAAAGCGACCTGCCCCTAAGGCAAATCAATCCGGACCCAGACTACATAGTCCCATGGAAAAAATGTAAACCTCCTCAGGTGTTCTGGGCAGCCACAGTTGACCCATCAGAGGAAAAAGACTTAGGGATTGCAGAGCTGATGGTGTGACAGAGGAGCCGAAATTCCTCAAGACTAGGGTCTCTAGAGGGGACCAGACACCCTACGTCGAACTAATGATTCATTGGTCGCAAAAAAATGTGCAGCAGGTTATGGCACTAGTAGGTACTGGGGCAGAAACATCAATTATATATGGTGACCCAAACCAATTTTCAGGCACTAAGGCAAAGATAGGTGGGTTCAGGGGGCAGATGATCCCCGTAACCCAAACGTGGTTGAAACTGGGAGTTGAGCATCTACCGCCCCGGGAGTACAGGGGGTCTATCGCCCCAATTCCAGAGTACATATTGGGAATAGACATCCTGTCAGGTCTGACTCTCCAAACCACTGTGGGAGAGTTCAGATTAAGGGAAAGATGTATTAGTACCCGGGCAGTGCAGGCAATTATAAGGGGTCATGCAAAAATTGAACTGGTTTGTTTGCCACAACCGTGCCAGATCACAAATACAAAGCAGTATAGAGTCCCAGGTGGGCAAGAAGTTACCAAGACTGTGCAGGAGCTGGAGAGAGTAGGGATCATTAGACCTGCACACAACCCATACAACTCCCCTATATGGCCAGTCAGGAAGTCAGATGGTACGTGGCAAATGACAGTAGACTACAGAGATCTAAAGTCACGCCCATAAACCATGCGGCCGTACCCAACATCACCTTCCGCAGGGATACATTAAGTAGAGAAATAGAAACATATCACTGCGTTCTGGATCTAGCAAATGCATTTTTCAGCATTCCAATTGCTAAGGAATATCAAGTCCTGTTCGCATTCACATGGGAGGGCAGGCAGTGGACTTTTCAAGTCCTACCTCAGGGATATGTGCATTCACCTACTTTTTGTCATAACTTGGTAGCGCGTGACTTGGCAAATTGGAACAAGCTGTCACTGTCAAAATGTACCACTACATCGATGATTTGATGCTAACGTCTGACTCAATCGAGGCATTAGAGAAGGCAGTACCATCATTAATTACTTATTTACAGGAAAAAGGGTGGGCTATAAATCCACAAAAAGTACAAGGACCAGGGCGGGCTATCAGTTAAATTCCTGGGTGTTATCTGGTCAGGTAAGACTAAGGTGTTACCCAGTGCAATCATAGATAAGATCCAAGCGTTCCCGATTCCCACAAAACCGAAGCAGTTGCAGGAATTTTTGGGTGTATCGGGATACTGGCAATCCTTTATACCCCACTTAGCACAACTGCTAAAACCTTTATACCGATTAACAAAAAATGGCCAAGTATGGGATTGGGGTAGAACGGAACAAAAAGCCTTCCAGCAAGAAAAAAAATAGCTGTTAAACAGGCCCAGGCGCTGGGTATATTTGATCCAACCCTTCCAGCCGTACTAGATGTGCATGTAACCCAAGAAGGGTTTGGCTGGGGGCTGTGGCAGCACCAGAGTTCCATTCGAATCCCAGTCGGGTTCTGGTCACAGATTTGGCATGGAGCAGAAGAGAGAGACAGCATGGTTGAAAAGCAGTTATTGGCTACCTATTCTGCATTGCAGGCAGTAGAACCAGTAACTCAGACAGCAAAGGTTATTGTTAAAAAAACTTTACCGATTCAGGGGTGGGTAAAAGACCTAACTCACATTCCTAAGACCGGGGTGGCCCAATCACAAACGGTAGCACGCTGGGATGCCTATCTTAGAAAAGCCTCCTATCATCTTATCCACTGAAGGAAGAACTGCAAAAGATACCTGGGCCAGTAACATATCACAGTGAGACACCTGAGGAAATAGTGGTTACTTGTCCAAAGAGCCCTGTACAGGAGGGGAAATGCCCTATTCCAGAAGATGCCTGGTACACAGATCCAGCAGAGGGAACCCAAGTAGGTGGTGAGCTGTCGCATACCATCCCTTGACTGAAACGATACGGTTCGAAGAGGGGGATGGACAAAGTAGCCAGTGGGCTGAGCTACAAGCCGTGTGGATGGTGATAACTCAAGAGCCTGGCAACAGCGCACTGAACATCTGCACAGATAGTTGGGCAGTCTGCCGAGGGCTCACGCTCTGGATAGCACAGTGGGCCACTCAGGATTGGATGATCCGTGCCCGACCTACCTGGGGCAAAGATATGTGGGTCGATATATGGAACGTGGTTAGGCACAGGACTGTACAAGCATACCACGTCTCTGGACATCAACCCTTGCAGTCCCCAGGCAATGAAGCTGACACACTGGCTCGAGTCCGATGGTTAGGAAGTACGTCAGCAGAAGACACAGCCCACTGGCTGCATTGCAAATTATGACATGCAGGACAGAAAACCATGCGGGCAGCGGCTAAAGTATGGGGGCTGCCCATACAGTTACCAGACATTGTCCAGGCATGTCAGGACTGTGATGCTTGCTCACAAATGAGACCAAGACCTCTGCCGGAAAGTACAGCCCATCTCGCTAGAGGACACAACCTATTACAGCAATGGCAGATCGATTATATAGGTCCCCTTCCTTGATCTGAGGGAGCCAGATATGTCCTAACCAGTGTTGATACAGCGAGTGGATTGATGCAATCCTATCCTGTAGCAAAGGCAAACCAAGCCTATACCATCAAAGCTCTAACTTGGTTGATGCCGTCATAGGGGACTCCTGAGGTCATTGAGAGTGACCAAGGTACGCATTTCACAGGTGCAACTGTGCAGAAGCGGGCTGAAGACAACAACATCGAATGGCGGTTTCACCTGCCCTATAATCCAACGGGAACAGGCCTAACAGAAAGATATAATGGGATCCTGAAGGCTGCTCTGAAGGCAGATTCACAGTCCTTACAGGAGTGGACCAAGAGGCTCCATGAAACCCTGCGAGACTTGAATGAGAGACCAAGAGATGGCAGACACAGTGCTTGAAGAATGTTACAGACAACTTGGGCCTCCCTGCTTAGGATCCAAATTACAGTCAAGGACACCTTGCTCAAGCCACAAGTTGGCACCATGAATAATCTTCTGCTCCCTGCCCCTGAGGACCTAGAGCCTGGGAGACACAAGGTAAAATGGCCTTGGAAGGTGCAAGCAGGACCAAAATGGTGTGGTCTCCTTGCACCTTGGGGGAGATTGTTAGAGGGTGGGAGATCAGTAAACCCTTCAGTAATTGGTACACGACCAGCAGAGGAAGCAGTTGACACCCCTGTTTTCATTACAAAGGGGACATTAATTATGTCCATGTGGCAAATTAGACCACCCCCCCCCCCCCCCCCCCTTTTGGTACCTGATACAGTGATTCAGCCACAGATATCAGGCCAAAGAGTGTGGCATCAAAGACCAGGACGTGCCCAGATACAGGCGCAGGTATTGACTCAAGACCAAAATGCAGCCTGTATCTTACTGTGGAGGGCAGACCTACCCCTCCTTGTACCTATTGAACATCTGTTTTACTCCCCTTGAGGTTTTAAGTTCACAGGACAGCTGGCAGGAGCAACATCATTCCATCATGCTCCAGTGTCCATGGGGAAACATTGTGACACCCTGTGGCACACTGCTGAACTTTTGGGAACTGGTGAGCATGAATCAGAACTGCTACTGGTCCTTGAAGGAGATACGCCTTGAGAAAGAACATCAAGTACTGGTGCAACAGAACCGTGTAAAAGACTGACAATAATTGCCTTTAATTGTCTTGACATTCTCCATTGCGGCAGGTATTGTACATTTGTCATGATATACACTGTATTTTAAGTCACCAAATTGCAGGAGCTCATTCCCTACCTGCTCAGTCATTGGTTCATTCTGTGAAGGTGTAGAATGTATTGGAATTCCAAGGTCACAGACTGAACCAATGGGTGAGCTACGTAAGTGCCTGGAGTGGGTGAGGGGAGGGTCTAGAGCCACCCCTTCTGTCTCTGCATGGGAAGTATTGTAATCTGAGTCTGTGTGGGTCCCCTTTTTCCCCCAACCTTCTCTCCTGCGGCGTGATGGTATGAACAGGGGAGGGTCACATTCCTCAGCTCGTACCTTTCTCCAAACTGTTACTGGGAGGGGTGAGTTAATTCCTCTTTGATATCTTTTCCTATAGTGCCTATTTCTCAAATAAAGGCTGTCATTGCCTTAGTTTGCTTTATACCACCAGAGAATAAATGGTGATCATTTGTCCCAAAATAAGGCAGCAACTCTTGCACCTGATCCACAGCAATTGCAGGAACTCAAAAAGAACTGACACCTGGCAGAGGATGTAGGCACAAGTGAAGCATAAGGTTAGAATCCATATTTAGTAAGATGGTTATCAAGCAGCAGTGAAGAAGACAGACTGCATTATACAAAAATCACAAATTAGTGTATACTTATAGCTATGTAATTATGGTAAACAAACTTCATAACTGAAGTGTACAATTTCCTGAAAGCCTGAACAAAAAATGGAAGAGTGTTTTTGTCTTGCTTTAAGTGCTTGAAACCTGTCACGCTCCATTAAAAAACAAACAAACAAACAAACAAAAAAAAAAACCAAACAAACAAAAAAAACCCCACATATTTCCAAATGTTTCTCAGCTAAAACATGCTGCAGAATCTAACCTAGCAGTGCAAAAATAAAAGTAGCTTTTGAGGAAAGAAAGTATTAATAAACAAACCACAACCTTTCCATAAATAAATTTAAAATTAGTGCAAGAGATGTAAACACAGCAGTGAAATCCCCCCATTTAATTAAATAAAAATTAAATGTAGCAGACACCTCTTTTGACATGAACACCCATTTTCTCAGTAAATTGACAAATAACATTTTAAATAAGATTTGATTTAGTTACCAAAAAAGGAATATCTAAAGAGTTAAACTTTTTAGTAACCAGAACAATTATATTCTTATTATTCTCTCTCTCTCTTCCCTCCAACGTTTTGGGTTTGTTTTTTTTTTTTTTTAATAAAGAAAAAAAACTTTGAATAGGGAGAAAACATCCTCTCTCTGGTGAACACTTGAACAACATACAATATAGAAGTATATATTACCCAATCATTACTGTACCTTTAAAAGAATAGATACGATTTTAATCTAACACCTCCTTTACATTAGGAACAAATAGGGATATTAATAGATGAGGATAAAATATTTCCTACATTTTCTTAAATTAGGCAATATAGGTAGTTAACGAATAATCCAACTACCATAACAGTACAAATGTTATATTATGGTACTACTGGGATTTTAGAAACTTTAGAAACAACATTAATTGTCCTTTATTCAGTCTCATAGTTCAAATAAAAATGGTTTAAAAAGAATTCTGAAACACAAGAACTTCACTTTCTATACAGTAATATCTCAATAAAGAATATCAGCTATTAAAAAATATGCACGTATTAGAGATTACAGTTCATTGTTGGAGGGAATGAAGATGAATGTCATAAAAGAACCTACACTGAATAAATAGAATTGAACTATGTGACAAGGAAAGGAAGTTAGTTTTTATGTTAGATATATAAAATATATATAGTGTATATACACGCACAATCCTTTTACCTTTATCTTGCACTTCTTTTGAAAATCGCTCCCTTTCAATAGCTGATTCACGTTCTATCCGCTCAATTTCAGCCAATGCATCCAATTCTACTTCATCATATGACGTTATAGTTCCTTGTTGCGAAACCTGTTGCTGTGTCTGCACCACAGGAGTTTGAGGTTGTTTTGCAGCAACTGAAGTGTTCTGTTGTAAAACAGGCACTTGTGCCTGAAGGAAAACTGTCTGTTCATGCTGCGGCAAACACTGAGCAGTGTTTACTGGGCGGTTAACATCCTGTGGAGTAACGGGTGTTTTAGAAGTCTGTCCTGGGTACTGCACATTAAAAGGAATATCACCCTCTGATACACTGCTGTTTTCCAAACCACAAAGCATATCATCCTGCTGGTCCAAATCCGAAGATCTTACACGAGAGAGTCTTAATGTAAGCTTAGTGGAGTCCTTGGAAGGAGAACTAATGATATCGTACATTGCAGCTTTTTCAGTCTGGTCTTTTTCATCCTTGCCTAACTTCATTTTCTTTTGTTTCTTTTGCTTTCTTTCTGGAGAATCTAACAATATGTCTGGGGGAACATCTCTAGGTGATGAATAAGGTGGAGGCTGAGATTGTAGGATTAAAGGTGGTCTTGATCCTAGAATAATAATTCAGAAAAACTGAACAGTTACGTTGTTTCATGTTTTATATATTAACACACTAAATATAACCTAAATAATTTTAATGTGTATTTGTACATATAACTGTGTTCACAAAAGGTCTAAGTAATATTGGTAGGAAACACATAATTCCTAGATCAAGATGTAATCCAGATATTCACACTCTATTTCCTAGGAGCTTTAGCCATCCACTGCAGCTGGAGAAGGGATAATTTCAGAGAAGATTGAACAAAACAAATTAAATTAAAAAGTAATAAAATAGTACCTGCAGGTTCATAATATAAACTATTAGAAAATAGTCAGTGAAAGTAAGCTGACTATTGAAAAAGATCAAAAATATTCTTCATAAGGTCCAGTGATGCAGACTTAATGATCAGTGTACCGGACAACACACAAACGTGTTAAGGGAAGATTTCCTACCTTACATGTTCATAGGAAGATGAAATTAGAAAATGTCTTAAAAGATAAATTGGTCTTTCCTTCTTACTTAACTTCGATTCAGACATTTCTTTTTTTTTTTTTTTTTTAAACCATTCCTTGCCTTATCACCTCCTTTTTTCTTTTCTTTTTAAAGTATAAATATTTACTTCTACATGCACTCACTCCACATTTTAAGTATACCTAGAGGACATTTTTCATTAAAAGCATTCTCCAATTCATCATATTTTTTGTTCCTCAAATTAAACCAAGTCCCCATAACTGTTAGCCCAGAAAAAAACTTTGAGAAACAGATAACTTTTCAACTTCTTCTGACTATGATTTTAAGCTATAATTATTAGCTTAAAAAGGAATATTAGTGTATATAAAAAAGATTACAATTAAGGATGAATAAAGCTCCAGCCTCCTCTTGTTCAACTAAAGCAAACATTTCTCTGATCCCATTCATCTATTAGGGAATACTGTTCTTCAGAAAGAAGTGAGTGTTGTAGGTCATCGTAAGTCAGTACTTCTAAAAACACTGAAAAAATTTATTGGAAGACAGGTCCCCACGTGCTCCATTCAAGAAACACCACTGAACAAGAAAGCATCTTTATTCTGCAGCTTAAATGTCCAATGAATAATATTTCTTAAAATATCTACTAAACTATGTACTGACATATAAAATGGCTATGTCTGCCAAAGCTTCAGTTCAAATGAAAGGTACTCCTTTACTGATGATTTTATACAGACTAATATACTTAATTTTCTCTCTCCAGTATATTGTGATATTGTGAGACATCCTATAGGCTCTGTATGCAGATCTGGGTATAAAATGGGTTTATCTTACCCAGTTCTTCCTGACTATGAGAAACAACCCCATATCCTGCCAATAATATCCACAACGCTGGGAAGCCCTGTTTTGACTCAACCTGATTCTCAAGATCTTTCCACTACTTCATTTTGCTTTAGGCAGCAAGCTGGTTGGGCTTAGCACCAGGTCTTTAAACTGGAGCTGATGGGGAAAGGAGGTGTACTGCTGAGTGACAGAGAAGAGCCAGGAAACTGTCTCTTTAGGAAGCAGTAGGGGAAAACTTCAGATTTGTCCCAGAGGTTTATGGGAAGGCTCCTCTAGGAAGGTAATGCATCTGAAAGCCCAGCTGAAGTACCTCTATACCAACGTACACAGCATGGGAAATAAGGGGAGTTGGTGCACTTGGAAAACAATGATCTTGTTGCTATCACGGAAATGTGGTGGGATGATTCACATAACTGGAATACCATGATTGAGGGCTATAAACTTTTTAGAAGAGATAGGCAAGGTAGGAGGGGCAAGGGAGTTGCCCTCTATGTTAAGGAATGGATAGACTGTGAAGAGCTGCCTCTGAGAAGTCAGGATCAGGTTGAGAACCTGTGGGTTAAAAATACAAAAGACAGCTGGTGGTCAGGGTCTACTATAGGCCACCTGAACAGGGGGGAGTCTGTGGATAAGGACTTTCTGCTTCAGCTGCAAGAGGCATCATGCTAACAGACTCTCATTCTGATGGTGGATTTCAACCACCCAGATATCTGCTGGGAAAACAACACAGCCAGCTGCAAGCAGTCCAGGAGACTTGGAGTCCAATGACAATGACTTTCTGGTTCAGATATTGGACAGATCCACCAGAGGTGAAGTGTTGCTGGACCTGGTGCTCACCAACACAGAGGAGATCATTAAAGATATTAAGATTGGAGGCAGCCTGGGCTGCAGCGACCATGCCCTGGTCAAGTTCCTGATCTCGAGGAACATGGGCCAGGCAAAGAGTGGAGTCAGGACCCTGAGCTTCAGGAGAGTGAACTTCAGGCTGTTTAAGGAAGCACTGGATGAGATCCCCTGGAAAACTGGTCTTAGGGACAAAGGAACAGAATAGAGCTGGCAGCACTTTAAGAATGTGTTTCCGAGAGTACAAGAGCTCTTCATCCTCTAGAATAACAAATAAAACAGAGAAGGTAGGAAACCAGCATAGCTGAACAAGGACCTGCTGGTCAGACTGAGGGGAAAAGTATAAGCAGTGGAAGCAGGGACAGGTGGCCTGAGAGGAATACAGGGATGCTGTCAGGATGTACAGGGATAGGATCAGGAAAGCCAAGGCATGGATGGAAATAATCTTAGCAAGGGATGTAAAAAAGAAGTGGTGTTTCTTTAGGTACATTGGTCACAAGAGACAGGCAAAGGAGAGTGTACCCTCTCTGATAAATGAAAAGGGAAAACAAGCCTCCTCAGATGCGGAAAAGGCTTAATGAGTTCCTAATGAGCTCCTTGCCTGGGTTTTAACTGCTAGTCAAGCTTCCCATGCCTCTCTTGTCCCTGAACTTCCAAGCAGGGGTCGGGGGAGCAAAATCCCTCCCAGTATAAGAGCAGAGCAAGTCTGAGATCACCTCATGAGGCCGAATGCATCCAAGTCTATGGGGGCCAGATGATATGTATCTTAGGGTGCTGAAGGAACTGGCTGGTGCGGTTGCCAAGCCACTATCCATTACATGTGGAAAGTCATGGCTGTCAGACAAAGTCCCTGGTGACTGGAAAAAGGAAAACATCACTCCCGTACTCAAGAATGCAAAGGAGGAGGACCTGGGGAACTACAGACTGGTCAGCCTCACCTCTGTGCCTGGGGAGATCGTGGAGCAGATCCACACCGCTGGCTCTTGGACAACCTGTTATCCGCCAGTACCCCCAGGCCCTTCTCCACAGAGCTCCTCTCCAGCAGATCATGTCCCAACCTGTACTGATACTTCCTTCCCAGGTGTAAGACTCTACACTTGCTTTTGTTAAGCCTCATCTGGTTTATTGCTGCCCAGAAATCAGGGTTGGGGCAATCCCAGATATGAGTACAGATTCAGAGATGAACTTCTAGAGAGCAGCCCAGCCAAGAAGGAATTGGGGGTTCTGATGAATGAAAAGCTGGACGTGAACCAGCAGTTTTCAGTTGCAGCCCAGAAGGCCAACGGTATCCTGGGCTGCATCAAAACAGGGGTGGCCAGCAGGGACAGGGAGGGGATCGTCCCCCTCTACTCTGTCCTTGCGAGGCCCCATCTGGAATACTCTGTCCAGGCCTGAGGCCCCCAGTACAGGAGGGATGTGAAGCTGTTGGAGTGGGTCCAGAGGAGGGCCATGAAGATGATCAGAGGGCTGGAGCATCTCTCCTATAATGAAAGGTCAAGGGAGCTGGGGGCATTTAGCTTGGGGAAGAGAAGACTCTGGGGAGACTTCATCGCAATTTTCCAATACTGGAAAGGAGCTTACAAGCAGGAGGGGGACTGACTTATTACACAGGTAGATAGTGATAGGACAAGGGCGAATGGATTTAAACTGAAAGAGTGAAGGTTTAGGTGAGATGTTAGGAAGAAATTCTTCACTTAGAGGATGGTGAGGCACCAGAACAGACTGCCCGGAGAAGTTGTGGTTGCCCTAGCCCTGGAGGCGTTCAAGGTCAGGGTTCCTGGGAATTCTGATTGAGTGGTTGGCAACCTTGCCCCTGACAGTGGGGTTAGAACTAGATTACCTTTGAAGTCCCTTCCAACCCAAGCCATTCTATGATTTCCCTTCCCTAATTCAGATGCTACACTCAATCACAGCATTTTAAGAGTTGGAAGGGACCTCTAGAGATCAAGTCCAATCTCTCTGCTAAAGCAGGTTCCCTACAGCAAGTCACACAGGAAGGCATCCAGATGGGTCTTGAATATCTCCAGAGGACACTCCACAACTTCTAGGGGCAGCCTGTTCCAGGGCTCTGGCACTCTCACAGTAAAGAAGTTCTTCCTTGTGTATGGAACTTCCTATGTTCCAGTTTTTGTTTGTTGTCCCTTGTCCTGTCACTGCACACCACTGAAAAGAGCCTCCATTTAGTTGACTCCCACCCTTCAGATATTTATAAACATTGCTAAGTTACCCTCTCAGCCTTCTCTTCTCCAGACTGAAGAGTCCCAGGGCTCTCAGCTTTTCCTCATATAGTAAGTACTCAAGGCCCCTCATCATCTTTCTCACTCTCAGCTGGACTCATTCTGGAAGTTCCCTTTTTTGCTTGAACTGAGGAGCCCAGAACTGGACACAGTACTCCTGATATAAATCATCAAGTCACCAAGGTTGCAAAAGACTACCAAGATCATCTAGTCCAACCATCCACATACCACCAATATTTCCCCACTAAACCACATTCCTTATTACTACCTCTAAACATTTCTATGGCCTCACCATGGCAAAGTAGAGGGGGAGGATCACCTCCCTCAACCTGCTGGCCATGCTCTTCGTAATGCACCCCAGGGTACCATTGACCTTGGCCACAAGGGCACACTGCTGGCTCATACCAACCTGCTGTCCACCAGGACCCCCAGGTCCTTCTCTACAGAGCTCCTCTCCAGCAGGTCAGCCCCTCACCTGCACTGATGCATGTGGTTATTCCTCCCCAGGTGCAAGACGCTACGCTTGGGTCTTGCTGAGCCTTATCAGATTCCTCTCTGCCCATTCTCAGCATGTCCAGGTCTTGTTGAATGGCAGCATAGCCTTCTGGTATGTCAGTCAATCCTCTCAGCTTTGTATCATAAGCAAACTTGCTGAGGGCAGACTCTATCCCTTCATCCAGGCCATTGATGAAGGTGTTGAACAAGACCAGACCCAGTACTGACCCCTGGGGAACACCACTAGGTAAAGGCCTCCAACCAGACTCTGCACCACTGATTACAGCCCTCTGAGCTCTGCCAATCAAGCCAGTTCTCAATCTACCTCACCATCCACTCATCTATCTCTCATTTTCTAAGTTTCATAACAAGCACGTTGTAGGAGACAGTGTCAATCACCTTGCTGAAGTCAAAATATACAATTTCCACTGCTCTCCCCTCATCTACCCAGTCAGTCATGACATCATAAAAAGCTACTAGGTTGTCTGAGTGGATTCACCAAGGGGAAATCACATGTTGACTACTCCTGATAACCTTCTCTTCTAACTGCTTGGAGACAGTTGTTCCATCACCTTCCCAGGGACAGAGGTGAGGCTGATTAGCCTGTAGCTTCCTGGATCCTCCTTTTCGCTCTTTTTGAAGACGAGTGTGACGCTGGCTATCCTCCAGCCTTCAGGCACCTCTTCTGTTCTCAAAGACCTTTCAAACGCAATAAAAAAGATTTGGCAATCACTTCTGACAGCTCGCTCAGCACACGCGGGTGCCTTTTGGACACAGGACCCTTTGAGACCTGTGAATCCACATGTGTTGATTTTGTCTAGATTCTCTCTGATCAGATCCTCTTTGACCAAGGAGAAAGACTTCCATTCCCCAGATTCTCTTATCTCCAGGCTCTGGAATTCCCAAAGGGCAGTCTCAGTATGTCTTAGTATAAAGAGAAAAGCAAAGAAGGCATTCAGTATCTCCGCCTTCTCAGTGTCCCATTACTAAAACAGAGACCTCATTCAATTATAGACACATTTTTTTCCCTAATCCTCCTTTTACTATTGACGTACACCAATAAAACCTTTCTTGTTAACCTTGACCTCCAACACCAGATTTAATTCCATGAGAGCCTTAGCATTCCTCATTACATCCTTTATAATCAAGATGTTACAATCACAAAATAAACAAGAGAGTTAAGCGAAGACGACAACAATAACAAGAGAGAATAAATGGAAGGCTTACCCTTATGCTGGGCTCACCACAAAACACCAGATGGAGGAATCTCCAGACAAGATCCATTCCCCCTGGTAGCCAGCTCTTCAATAGGTCTAGGATGGATGGAGCCTGGCTCCCCCCCTTCCAGCAGCACAGGTGAATTGCCTTCACCTGTGCTCCTCTGGCTGACTCATTGCTCACATCAGGTGATCAATCAGAGATTCAGGCCCTGACTCAGCAGCTACCATAAACTCCACCCCTTCACGGCATGAACCAATGATCAGGTTGACTGAAGAGTAAACTTTCCCTAATACAGAGATCCGCTATATCGTGACGCTTATACAATTTTATCGCGATGTGTGTTGGTACAATTCAAGATGAGTGATGATTAGTGGATGTCCATACTCTTCTATGGGCCAGTGCTCGATGATGTGACTGGAGGCATGAGGTCCTGAGGTGCAGGCCTGCTCTATGTTCCATCAGTCCCATGCAGACCATCACTGGATGATGTACGTGATCTGACAGCAACACTGGAACGCTTGATGGCATTTTGTTCCTTCCGGTGATCCTGAAGGCTCACAGACTCACGGGGAGTAATACAGATGTTTCACAGGTACCAGGAGGGGAAGGTCTGCTCTCCAGGGCAAGATACAGGCCGTATTTCTATCCTGGGTCAACACTACCGCCTGTACTGGGGCACGCCCTGGCCGCCTGTACCACACCTTCTGGCCGGATATCTGCGGCTGCATAATGATATCAGGCACCAAAGGAGGTGTCCTGATCTGCCACAGGGACACGATGGGGGTCCCTTTAGCAATGAAAATTGGAGTGTTGACCACAATATCAGTAGGCCATGTACCTATTACTGGAGGGACTACTGAGCCTCCCACCTCCAATAGTGTCCCCCAAGGTGCAAGTAGGCCACACCACTTGGGTCCTACCTGCACCTTCCAGGGCCATTTTATTTTATGGGTACCCGGATCTAAATACTCAGGGGCAGGGAGCAGAAGATCATTTTCGTTACCAAACTAGGGTCTTACCTGATGATCAGTGCCTGTAATTTGGATCCTAAGCAGGATGGCTCATGCCGTCTGCAACATTCTCAGGGAGCTGGGTCTGCCATCTCGAGGTCTTTCATTCAGGTTCCGCAGGGTTTCATACAGTCTTTTCGTCCACCTCTGCAAGGACTGGGAGTCTGTCTTCAGGGCAGCCTTAAGAATACCATTATAATGAGGCCTGCCCCTGTTGGATTATATGGCAGGTAAAATCACCATTTGATGTTATTTTCTTCTGCCCAGCGCTGTATCGTTGCACCAGTAAAATGAGTCCCTTGATCGCTTTCGATGACTTGAGGTGTCCCGTAGGCAGACATCAGTTTAGTGAGTGCCTTGATGGTATATGCCTGGTTTGCTTTTGGTACTGGATAGGCCTGCAGCAGCCCACTTGCAGTGTCGACACAGGTCAGGGCATATCTTGCCCCTTCGGAGCGAGGAAGGGGCCCGATGTAATCGACCTGCCATCGCTGGAGGGGATTATGTCTCCTAGCAAGATGGGCTGTTGTTTCAGGCAACCATCTCGGTCTCATCTTGGAGCAAGCGTCGCAAGCCTGGCATGCCTGGACGATATCAGATAGTTGTATGGGCAGTCCCCATGCTTTAGCAGCTGACCACATTGTCTTTTGTCCAGCATGCCGTAGCTTCTGATGTAACCAGCGGGCAATGTTCTCAGATAGCAAATTCTCAATCAATTCAACTTTGGCCAGTGTGTGGGCTTCATCGTTTCCTGGTGACTGTAGGGGCTGATGACCAGAAACATGGAAGACACATACAGTCATGTGTTTGATCACATTCCATATATCTAACCACGTGTCCTTGCCCCAGATCGGTCGGGCGTGGATAGTCCATTCCTGGGTGGCCCACTGTGCAATCCAAAGAGTGAGCCCCCGGTACGCAGCCCAACTATCTGTGCAGATGTTCAGGATACCATCACCGGGTTCCTTGGTTATAACCATCCACACGGCTCGCAGTTCTGCCCATTGGCTGCTCTGACCATCCCCCTCATCGAACCAGATTGTCTCGGTGGAAGGATGGTATGCTATTGCTCTCCACTTGCTCGGGTTGCGCTTGCTGGACCCATCTGTGTACCAGGCATTTTCAGGGATAGGATAATTTCCCTCCTGAACAGGACTCTTCTCTGGTGGAGCGACCAGTATTTCTTTTGGTGCATCACTGTGATACATAACTGGGCCTAGGATCTTCTGGAGTTCTTCTTTCAAGGGTGATGAAGACAGACTGCTCCTTTGGCTGAGGTAGGCAACCCATAGTGCCACTGTTTGTGCTTGGGCCACCCCTGTCTTAGGAAGGTGGGTCAGATCTTTCACCCACCCTGAATCAGCAGAGAGGTCTTGACTATATCTTCAGCCGTTTCAGTTATCAGCTCTACTGCCTGTAATGCGAAATAGGCAGCCAATAACTGTTTGTCAATCATACTGTATCTTTCTTCTGCTCCGTTGCAAACCTGAGACCAGAAACCAATGGGGGTCCGAACAGAGCTCTGGCGTTACCACAGGCCCCAACCGAAGCCATCTTGAGTAACATGAACATCCAACTCGGCTGGGAGGGTAGGATCGAATATACCCAATGCCTGGGCTTGTTTAACTGCCAGTTTCGTTTCTTGGAAAGCATCCTGTTCCGTTTTTCCCCAGTCCCATAGCTGCCCCTTTTTTGTGAGTCTGTATAGTGGCCTTAGCAGCTGCGCTAGGTGAGGTATAAAGGAACGCCAGTAAACCAATGTACCTAGAAACTCTTGCAGCTGCTTTGATGTTGCCATGTGCCATCCGACTTCCGCACTGGCCATATAGGGGAGTCATAAGACCTGCACACAGCCCATATAACACCCACTTTTTCTAATTCCTGCACCATTCTCGATATTTCATCTTGCCCACCGAGGAGTCTATACTGTCTCACATTAGTAATCCAGCGCAGTTTCAGCAGGCAAACAGGCCCATGTTTCACATGGCCTCTTAATGTTGCCGGCCCAACCCAGATACTGATACATCTCTGTAAAAGTCTGAACTCTCCCACAGTTGTTTGGAGAGCCAGACCCCATAGAATGTCTATGCCCAGGATGTATTCCTGGACTGGGGCAATAGACACCTTGAACTCCCAGGATGGGAGACGCCCAACTCCCAATTTTAACCATGTTTGCGCGACAGGAATAGTCTGTCCCCCAAAACCACCAATCATCACTCTGTCCCCATCAAATTTCCCTGGATCTCCATAGATAATTGATGTTTCTGCACCCGTGTCTACTAATGCCATAACTCTCTGAATTTATTTATATAATTTATAATAATTTATTTATTATATTGATTACCTGCATACAACCTCTGTCTGAGAGCAGGATGGACAGTCACGCTGGCAAACTTGGCTATTTCTGGGACATTCACCAAGACACTTTCTGCCCCAGAATCCCACAGTCTTAATAACCAAGCCGGCACACTTTCTCTAGGCTTCTGCTGAAATTGCTGCACTAAGTCCATCAATTCTGTTGCCGTGTACGGCCGGGCCGTTACATGTAAATGAGTCTGGGCAGGGGCCACTGATCAGGCAGCAACCCTGCCAGTCTGTCCTGCACTTTTGTTTTCTGGGTTACGACAGGACGGACTTCCAGTGGATCAGTCAGAATTGGACACTCAAGGTCTGATTTGGATTTCTTGTTCTCCTGATCAACGAAGTCCGTTGATTCAGGAGTCTGGTCATCATGTATTGAAATGTTACGAATTTGGCCTACGGGAAGATGTAGAATTGGCTTCTTTCCTGTTAAAACGCCAAGTTCATGCTCCAGTTTTTCAATGCAGTCTTTCAGAAGCTGATTTTCAGTTTCTAAAGTATTATTTCTTATTTCCGCATGATTTAAGGCACTTAATAGTGGCCATGCCACCATGGAGGCAACCAGTCGTCTTTCTTTAGTGATGAGCGCATCCTTGCCAAGTCCTTGAAAATAGTCCGCCATGCGATATGGGGAGATATTGCCCATAACGCGTAAGGGACCCCATTTTTCAATGATAGCAGCTAACTCGTAATAGGGCGATCCCTGAAATCCTGGGATCTGCCCTGGAATCATTTTCTCTAGGGGAGTATTGTTCTCCCCCTTGACCCATTTATAGAAATTCCAAAGAAAAGACACGATGTTAATTTTAGTATATTTGGCCTGCCTGGCTCGCCAAGTGTATAATCAACGGATATCAAGATGTTACAATCACAAAATAAACAAGAGAGTTAGGCGAAGCGGACTATGATAACAAGAGAGAATAAATGGAAGGCTTACCCTTATGCCGGGCTCACCACAAAACACCAGAAGGAGGGATCTCCAGATAAGATCCTTCCCCACTGGTAGCCAGCTCTTCAATAGGTCTAGGATGGATGGAGCCTGGCTCCCCCCTTTCCAGCAGCACAGGTGAATTGCCTTCACCTGTGCTCCTCTGGCTGACTCATGGCTCGCCTCAGGTGATTAATCAGAGGTTCAGGCCGTGACTCAGCAGTTCCCATACACATCCCTACAGGCCCTAACAACGTTCCTATATTCTTTACAATTGGACAGGCCCTTTCTCCACATTTTCTGGACCTTCTTCCCTTTGATTTTAACCCTTACGCTCCTTGCTCATCCATGCAGGTCTCCCGACACCTTTCACGATTTAATACTCTGTGAGATGAACCAATCTTGAGCTTGGAAGAAGTCCTGGTTGCATCCTACAAAGCTCTCTCACTTGCCTTCCACCAGATTCCTATTCTTCTAACACGTGTGAGCATGAACACACTTCTCCTAATTACTGTCACTTTAGACAATAATTTAACAAGATTGTCTCAGCATAATGTATAGAAGAAACGGTTTGCTACTGATTTACTTTAAGATACAAGTACCACTCACTGGAAATACAGGCTGCATTTTTCTTTCTACAAATATTAGAGGCAGATAATTTTATTTATTTATTTTAAGATCTCACATCTTACTCTTGAATTAGTACTGAAATGAATAGTTATTAAGTTGCAATAATGGAGCACTTATTGTTCTACAGTTACACTTCAAAAAGAGGTCAGATTTGATTCTCCCTTACCATAAACATTTTAGTAAATATAATAAGATCATTCTAATTTGGTATTCATTTGGATTTCTCATGCTGAAAAAATAACACTGCAGCAATAGATAATGTGGTACTTTTTCCATCTTTGGGTAGACTGGGTCAGAAGGATTTCAGTGTATTCCATTGCATATACTTAGTTTCCAATAAATGAAGAAACAAAGTGCAGTTTTCTCTTCCAGGCAGCACTATGAACAGCTATCCTCCTTTTGAAGGAAATTTCTGAAAGGCACTGATGGTAAGGCCTTTAAGCTGCATCTTAAGAGTAGGTGTTCTGGCAATAACTTCACATATTTATGAAATGTCTAATGATGGTTAAGCCTCTGGCAACATATGGGCTTAGAAATTACTATGCCTAGGCACTGAAGTGGAAAGAAATCGTAAAAGATGAAGTATTCTGAAGCAGTTTAATTCTACCACAGACATTAACAGTTTTGGAAGTGTATCACACATTGAATATGTACCACACACTGTTGAATACTTAGGCTTCAGATAAAACATCACTCACAGAGAGAGTTTTGCCTATTATTGTTGAAGTCAGTCTGGAATATTTCCTACAGGAGAAGACTTAAACCATTATGTATCTGAGAACAAAGCTCTCACAAGACTTGTTGATAAAAAGAATAATTTCTTATATGGAAAGAACACAAACATTAATGTTCTGTTAGCTGAAGCTGTCAAGATTCCAAGGTTGAAAAGGTTTGTTGTACAAAATGCTGTCAATTTAGTAAACCATATGATGATCTCTAGAAACGATCTCTGTGAATAACCTCAATTTTAGAATATTCTTATAGAATAGAGAAATACACAGGCAGCTTTCCAGTGTAGATCTAGAGCTGTGCAGTAATTCAGGAGAGAGAGGAAAAAAAAAAAAAAAAAAAAATCTATCTGTGGTTGGTCTTCCACAGTATCAATAAAATAACTTCCTCCAGATGTTTTTGTGTGGCAAGAACATACAAAATTTGTGAGATAAAAAGAGATTCTCCACTGATTTAGAAAGGTTACTGTATCATTACTGAACAGTAAATGCTGACGGTCATCCAGATAATGCCAAATATAACAGACAGATATCATTCTCTACAGAAAACAAATACACCTGTGAACAATACCTCCATAGCCTTCCAGTAAAAGGCATCCTGATCACACAATAGCCCCAGAATTGTTATCTATATTAGTTTCCCTAGTAATTTATGGCACTGAGTATGGAAGAAGTTTCATGAAATGCTTTAGAAATTTATAAGTACTTTTTTTCTTGTGACTTTTGACCAGTTTCCTATCATATCCTTCATAATGCAAGCAACTGTAAAATGTACTGTATTAATAGTGACTTAGTCACCTTAAGAATTTAAAGCTTCAAAAACACTTCTTGTTTACCATGAAACAGCTTCACTTGCTCACTGCGTATCAGTATCTTGAGTAGCAAACAAATAAGCTTCTGTCCAGGAGATAATAAGATTTAGGTGTCACTGATATGTTGTTTTTTTGTTTTGTCTGCACGCTTTCTGATTATGCCACAGCACTCACATCTTATTTAACCATTCATTAGACTTTCCCTGACCATCTTTAAGCCTCTTTAGAAAAAAAGACCACTTGCCTTTCAAAGCTGATGCACTGAAGTCCCACCAAGTCACATTCTTTGTCGCAAGTCATATAGTTAAAAACAAACTATTAAGGTTACCAGGGACTTAGGACTTGCTTATTTAAAACAATTACTAGCTTTTCACTTGCATAACAACTCCAAAAGGGTCACTCCTAATAGTATCAACATATTCACTTAAATCCCTTGCAAGTAAAGGCTTCCAGAAGTTGAAAGAAAGCCTTCCACCAATCCTACATGTTTTTTTTCCCCAAAGTACAAGGGTTGCTCCAAAAGTAATACCTCCTGTTTTATTCTGCTGGCCCATGATGTATTTTGGCGGGATGGCAGTCAAGGTCGAACCTTCCCACCAATATCCCACTCCATTTTGTCACTGTGCAAGAGATGGCAGCAGAGGGGCAGTCTGACAGAATACTGCCTGACATTAAAGTGCATAGAAAAGCAAAGGTGTATTATTGAATTCTTCCACGCAGGAAAAAAACAAAACAAAACAAAAAAACATCAAAACACACCCCAGTAACACTGACATTAATCAACACTTGCTGAATGTTTATGGAGATCAAACAGTGAATGTGAGCAGTGAGATGTGAGTGGTATGCCTGCTGGTGCAGATTTTTTTTTTTTTTATGAGCACAGCATGCTGGATCTTGTTCACAGGTGGTGGAAATGTACAGATAATAGCGATTACGTTGAAAAAGTAGCATTTTGTAGCTCAAAATTTGCTCTACCAAGTGGTGCTATTGCACTCTTTGTATATGTTGCAGTTTCTATAGAAAAAAGTAGGAAGCATTACTTTAAGAGCAACCTACATTTTATTCCCCATGCACGAAGGCCAGAAAAAGCTTCTAGTGAACAAATGAAGACTGATGAACAACACTCGACTCATGCACACTGGAGAGAAATACCACAAATGAGTGCTTTGTCTTTTTAAATTCATAACAAAGTGACCCTCAGAACTCCATCCACATTAAGTGGATATTAAACTACTACAGGTAATACCTGGACACAGCATTCCAGACTTTTTACTGAAAAAGTCTTCAAGAAGAGAAGCATAAATGAATGCATATGTTCTACACGTAAATTGTTAGATCTTACATTTAAGAAATTATACTGTAATTAAGTTCTGAAAGGCAGAAGCTGAAAGAAAGACCAGCACTAGTGCAACATAGACACTCTGATGTTCATCTGTTGGAAGAGTTGAGAATTTGGTGATAACAACCTGAGGAACATTTACACAGTTACACTGTGTAAATGGAAACACATTTTATTTAATATGATCCTATTAATCACTTTCACATAAATCAGAAATTTTCATGAAAATGCAATCAGAAAAATTCACTCAAACTCTCACTAAATCAGTCTCACAGTTTGTAATAATCATCTTCAGAATTTGTGCCTTCAGCACACTCAAAAATGGAAAACAGTCCATTCAAAAAGATAGCAGAGGTCTAGAGCATTACACATATTCTGTATGGTTTTAGTACATACTAGAAGCACTTCTCTGTAAAGACAGAATAATGAAGAGGTACTCTTAACAAACTCACTTTGGAATATTAAGTATCATCAAATCAAAATATTTCAGTCTATAAAGGAGTAGGTCTTCTGGATTAAAAATAATAATAATAATAATGGAGTACCATACCTGGATTTAAGCAAAGCTTTCTATACAGCTTTTCATATCAATTTCACTAACAAACTGAGGAAGAATGGTCTAGGCAAAAAGATTGCAGAATACTCTTTTGGAAGAGTGCTTTGAAAGGAAAAAAAAATGGGAAAACAGAGTACGGCTAAACAAGTGCAGCTTTCCAGAATGCAGTCTTAAGAATAACATTATTAAAATATTTGTCAATAACTACTTAAAATAAAATTAGAGAGTACTTTCATTAATCTAATGAGGATATCAAACTTTTGGTACTAGCCCTCTCAAACACTCAACAATGGTTTTTAAGAACAGAATCAAAATCTTTAATTATCTTTACTAATTGGAATAACCTTCTGAAATAAAAAAAATTCAGTAATAAGTACAAACTTCTTATTCATCTGAGAAATAGTGATTGTAATAACATGGCAGGAAGATAGACAAACCCTACAAAAACAGAGAACAGCAGTATGTTTGTAGCAGCTTGCAACGTGAATCTAAAGTTACCACTGAAGAGGAGCTATACTTATACCAGGAGTATCACACAAAAAGTCTACTGTAATTTTCTGACTACTCAATTCTTTTAAGTCTTCAAATTAAGTTGTCTGTATGAGTTTGCACTACAACATCAAGATATGCAGACAAATTAGAATTCAGATAAAAACAAAGACAATGAGAAGCTTAGAAATGCTGACTTACGTAAAGATGACAGCATGAAACAGCACTGTTCAGTCTGTAGACTAGATTGGTGGAAGACATGATAATGGTCTTTCATATCCCTGCCTATAGCAAGGGGGTTGGATGATCCTTAAGGTCCCTTCCAACCCAAACCATTCTATGATTCTAATGTTTTGCATGAATCATTTTTTGTTGGAGTTAGGCATAACACTTCTCAACTTCTTTCCAGAAGTTAAGGAAAAAAAAAATTCATGTCTTTTTTTTTTTTGGTATAGCATTTGTTTACATATAGAATCATGCAAAACATTAGAATCATAGAATGGTTTGGGATATCTCCCACTAGACCAGGTTGCTTAAAGCCCTATCCAGCCTGGCCTCAAATGCTTCCAGAGAGGGGGCATTCACAACCTCAGCAGGCAACCTGTTCCAGTGTCTCACCACCCTCACAGTAAAGAATTTCTTCCTAATACCTAATCTAAATCTACCCTATCGCAGTTTAAAACCATTTCCCCTTACACTGTCGCTACATGCCCTTCTAAAAAGTTCCTCCCCAGCTTTCCTGTAGTTCCCCTTCAGATACTGGAAGGCTGCTATACGGTCTCCTCAGAGCCTTCTCTTCTCCAGGATGAAGAGACCCAACTCTTCAGCCTGTCCTCTTAGGGGAGGTGCTCCAGCCCTCTGATCACATCTTTGTGACCCTCTTCTGGACCCTCTCCAACAGCTCCATGTCCTTCATGCATTGTTGGCTCCAGAACCTGACACAGTACTCCAGGTGGGGTCTCACAAGAGTGGAGTAGAGCAGCAGAATCACCTCTCTCAACCTGCTGGTCACACTTCTTCTGATGCAATTAGGAGAAAAGCTTTATAGCAATAGGAATTTGAACAGGTTGCACAGCAAGAGAAAAAATTATTACAGAAATTTTAACAACAACAAAAAAAATGGAAGTTATTGGGAATAATACTGATATAGTATTTCATCCAACTTGAGATTAAGATGGGAATCCCCCAAGTCATATCCTTCTCTATTTCCTGATATCTCCAGAATCTTCTGGAATTCTTCCTAACTTTTGTACTAGATATGAAGTACTCGCTTATTTTGATTAACAGATTAAATTTATTTCTAAATGAAATTATGCTGTTTCAAAATAAATGTCAATATCAAGGGACAGCAGATGAGACCAATAAAGAACATGTATTTGAGAGGTTTTTGGAACAGACTGTACGTATTCACTTTCCACATACTCTTTCAACAGATTTCAGGGAAGAAACTCTCCACTTTCTCTAAAGCTTCAAATGCCATATAAAGAAATAAATCAGCTTTGGCTGTTCCAGCTTAGAATTGCTGTATTCAGAAGCATCTTTGTGTAAAAAGTTAAAACTTGAAGAAGCAATAACAAACATTTGTTTTGATCCTGTCAATAAACACATCTGAATAAATTTCTTCTACCTTTCTGTTGAAAGACAGAGAGGATATCACAGAATCACAGAAACACAGAATTGTAGGGGTTGGAAGGGACCTCCAGAGATCATCGAGTCCAACCTCCCTGCCAAAGCAGGTTCCCTACTGTAGGTCGCACTGGTAGGCATCCAGGCAGGTCTTGAACATCTCCAGAGAAGGAGACTCCACCACCTCCCTGGGCAGCCTGTTCCAGTGCTCCGTCACCCTCACTGTAAAGAAGTTCTTGCGCATGTTTGTGCAGAACTTCCTATGCTGCAGTGTGAGAATCCTTCCTTTTTTTTTTTGGCTCAAAGCTTGCTTCCTGAGGTATTTCTTGTGATAAGACTCTGATCGATTTGTTGAGGAGGCAACTAATGGGTGCTAACCGTGTGACAATAGATATCGCTTTGGGAACATTTGAAAGCCCCTTCCTCCAGAGCTCCTTGCTCTATAGAAGAGCGGATGAGAGTGCTCAGGAGTGTTTACTGGCGGAAGATCTGGCCTGTGACAAAACAGCTCCAGCTAGGTGTGGGAAAATTGGGGAACGATACCATCGTGTTCTGTGAGAAACAGGATGCAGATGGGTACCCCTGCTCCCTCTTATCTGCTGGCAAGGCCCGGAAGATGGTAACAAAGGAGTTTCTGCTGAGATCCCAGAGCCAGAAGCTGCCACTCAAAGGAGAGCTGACTCAACCACTTTGGATTTGAGCTGTCACTCCAAAGACAGATGACTCGACCACTCTGAAAGCATTGAAAAGGGGCCATCATTGCCATGGTCGTCCTTCATCGTCAATAGAACAACAATGCCCGACAACCCACCACTACTGAGGATCAAAGACTGAACTATGAACCACGCTGGATCCATGGTGGTGACTATGTCCCTCTTGCTGCCTATCAAGACTCCTTGCTTCTTCTCGTCTATCTTTTCTATCGCCCTCCTTCCCTTCCCCATTACCCTAATTCATAATAGTGTCCGTCCTCCCCTTCCCCATTTCCCTGATTAAGATTCGTAATAAACTGGTCGGACCAACATTTGAACCGTTGCTTCTTAATCTCACACCGGGTATATAGATAATAAAAGAACCTCCTCTCCCTCCTATAAATTGGAGCGAGACATTTATTTAATGGCGTAGTCGGCAGGATACCCGCTGTGAGAGTGTTGTCCTTCCAGATATAGTCTGAAACTTTCCTTTTGTGTACCTCCTGGAGTTGCATGGAGCGATATTTTTTGAAAACTTAGACGTGAGTCCTTCTCCGGGAAGACCGCTCCGCATTCTGAAACTTTGCTGTTTATGTGTATACCTCTCGGGGACGTATGAATTAATTTTGATTACGTGTGTGCCTCCTCGAAGACCTCTCTGAATTTTGCGATTTTAGTATCTTGTAACTTAAGTGTGAGATTTGCATCTTTTTGTGTGCTCCCCTCAGAGAAAGGGAAGAGTGCTTTGAGCATTTGCATTTGAAAAGTGTCTGTTTCCCTGGGGAGATAAGGAGTCACTTGAGCTTTTGAATACGTGCACCTCCACCTCCCTTAGTGTTGGTCTTTCATTGTATTGAAAAAATGAGCGACAGCATTGCCACCATGAAAAGTGAAGATGTATTATTTGACCTTTTAGAAAAGCATGGTGCTCGTCCCTCTTTGTCAGGGGTGGACTGGGCATGCCAAAATTGGCATAATTTGCAGAGTGTTTCGGACCGCATTAGTGTCTTACAGAATGAAGCTCGTACACAAGCTGGAAAAGGAAAGTCGTTTATTTGTGCCGTACTCGGGGCTGCTTTAAAAGCTGCCGTGGAGTTCCGAAATGAAAAGCATTCGGCAGAACTCCAAACCATACAAGCACTGCAGGAATCGGTTAAAGTAACACAAGAATTGGTAAAAACTCTGCAGAATCAAATAGTGAACCTTGAGGAACAATTAGAAAGAGAGAAACGTAATTCGGCTTTGCTGCAAATGGCTTTTAAGGAACTGCTAACGTGTAAGCATGCCAGCGATACTGTCACCCATAGTTTGCCTCGAGAAAAAACTTTTCCTCAGGTGGAACTACCAGGAATGAAGGAAAGGCTAGATGAATTAGAAACTCCAATAGCCCCATTGCGTCCTTTGATAAAAACTGAATACACATTCGATAACAGTGAGGATCTAGATCCTCAAATGAATGTTAAAGAAATTCCCTTCTCAGCCACTGAACTAGCAAAATTGAAAAAGGATTTTAGCCACTCTCCAAAGGAATCAGAGACAGAATATGTATGGAGGGTGAGTCTCACTGGTGGCAACCAGATTCGGTTAACAGAAAAGGAAGCAGAAGGTTATTGGGGACCAGGAGTATTTTTAACTACTGGTAACAATCGTGCTCCCTGGTCATTAACACAAAGGGCTGCCTATTGGGCAGGTGGTCTCAACCCTTTAGAACGGGGAGACCCTCTTGCCATTACTGGAACAACTGATCAGTTAGTAGAGAGTGTTCAAAAGGCTGCTTGTCTCCAAATGATGTACAATAGAAAGCTGCAGCCACACCATGAATCACCCATGATGATGCCTGTTGATCCTGAGAGAATGACTGCTTTCATTAGAGGGCTTCCAGAGTCGTTAAAACCTATAGGGATACAACTGCAAGGAAAAATAGAGGCTATGTCTCAGGGAGAGAGAACCCGGCCAGTGTTAAAAGGAACTGTAACCACCAACCATCTGCAGTCAGGAAACAAAGCATGGACGTGGGGAGAGGTTGCCCAAGAGTTAATTAACTATGGAAGGAAATATGGGCCAGTGGTTTCTTCCTCCACTAAATTTGAGCCAAGAGAAGTAAGACTTACAGCAGTCAGCCTTGCCCCCAGGCCTCCTAGCCCAAAGCTCAGTGGGACTGGAAGGGTCTCACTGTCAGTAAATACAGGTAGGCGAAATATTGATCATAAACGTAATTGTCTCTGGACACTGGGCTGGCAAAAGGGTGTTCCACGAGATTTGATGAATGGATTACCCACTGTCAGGTTAGAGAAATTAGTTAACTGGTGGCCAGAACAAAAGCTCCAGAATCTCGAGGAAAGCAAAACCCCAGGTCCTAGGGTCTCTCCCAGGGAACCTGAACGGCTATCCAAGCCATTAGAAAACTGATGTCTTCGCCCCTCCCAAGTGAGCGGGGTGGGGGCGGTGAAGGGTGGATGCATGAGAAAGCTCACAACAAAGGGAAGCAAGATCCTCGATTTAACACCTTCTGTCCAAAGGCCCCATCACTCTTGCCAGTTATCCCTGTGAGTCACGATCCAGTGGCTGATAAGCCAGGGAAACACTCTTACCTCCCTGGCCAAACTGTGTCGATTGACTCAGCTAGCCTGAGGCCAGTTTCCCTAACCTTAACAGGATCCCTTAACAAATATCTTTGGAAGGCTAAAGACACCCCGAAAAAGGAATATGAAATCAACACTTGCTGGATTGTTCCCTCATTTTTTAACCATATTAACAAAGCCCAAAAAGGGCAAGTCGGTGTCTTGTTTTATTTTACAGAAGATCCCCGTGGGACCTTGACAGAACACAAAAAGGCTAATAGCTGATTTTAACTATTTGTATTTTGTGACAGAAATACTGAAGATTTGATCATGCTAGAACACTGAATGTACCTCTTGATTACATTTTTTGGTTGCAATAGTGTTATGTTTTGTGTTGTTGTGGGTATGGGTGGTGATTGGTATCAGTCCTTGGATCTGTTAAACTTCGCAACTGGGTTCAGGGTTTTTTACAGGTCATCCTGGCTTACTGGTACTCCCTGCACAGTGATGCCATTTCTTTTGACCCCTTCTTTCACCCCTTTTTACCAAACTGATTATGATTTGCATGTAACTCCTCCACAGCGTTTCCAAATTCCTAACAAACTGGGAAAGGAATCAAGGGACCCATTAATATCTGTTAGATGTGGTCACAAAAGAAATCTATCATAAAGCCTTTTGCACTGATGCTTTTCAGTGTCACACCAGTCCAGGAGTTCCATCCAAAACATGGTTGTTGGAAAGTGCCTAAGTTTTAATAAGAGATGTGTGTGTTTCTGGGATCACCCCTCTTTGATGGTTTGTTCTGTGGAGGTATCCTGCACACGCTATCCTGTGAAAAGTTCTGTGGACTGTAACAATACCTGAACTTGCCAAACTAATATTTATATCTCTCAGCATTTGAATTGCTTTGGAAATGCTCAAGTGGAAAGTTCTCGAGACACTAAATAATCTTAGAAAACATTACATGGCAAGTCCACATATTGTCAAATTAGACTAGATATAATTTTAGTAAATTAACTGAAATGTAATATTGTATGGCTATTCATAAACACCACAACCTCTACTGAAGAATTCCCATCTGGATCCTGGCTTACACTGGGAGTTCCTGGGTGGGGAAAGCAGCTGACACAAATACCTAAGTCTGTTTTACCTATTTATTTATTATTATTGGTTATTGCTAAATATATGGTTGTCTCTTTTCACTTTCTACTTTTTATTCATCATGTAACATTTGTGTCACCACTCCTGAGGTATCACCGAGTGGTGTCTGTGGAAAACTGAATGATTCTAATTGTTGTCTAAAAATTGATGATAATGGTGAAGTTGTTAAACAAATTGCCCAGGGTATACGGAAGATAGCCCATGTTCCTGTCCAAACCTGGAAGGGCCTAGACATACATTTCTTTTCCTGGCTTCCAGGTGGCCCATGGGTCAAAACGTATCCTGTTTTATCTACTGTGTGTTGTTGCAACTCTTATGTTTGTACCGTGTATGATTCCATGTTTTATTCAACTGATACGTGTTGTATCCTCCATGTACTTTGTAACCACTTCAACCAATGATGGACAAGTCCAACAGATCAGGGCAACATTTGTAACCAAGCCCAAGAAATCTTTTATAGTAATTGTGTAACGATTATCTTCCCCTTCTCCCCCTCCTCTTTCCCTCTTGCTTATTTGCTGTCTTTTCATTTTCCCCCTTTTCTTTTCCTCACCACCATGGAGGGTTACTCATGCTTCATTTCAAGCAATCTTTGAGCCACGGGGTGGTGTGAGAATCCTTCCTTTTTTTTTTTTTGGCTCAAAGCTTGCTTCCTGAGGTATTTCTTGTGATAAGACTCTGATCGATTTGTTGAGGAGGCAACTAATGGGTGCTAACTGTGTGACAATAGATATCGCTTTGGGAACATTTGAAAGCCCCTTCCTCCAGAGCTCCTTGCTCTATAGAAGAGCGGATGAGAGTGCTCAGGAGTGTTTACTGGCGGAAGATCTGGCCTGTGACAAAACAGCTCCAGCTAGGTGTGGGAAAATTGGGGAACGATACCATCGTGTTCTGTGAGAAACAGGATGCAGATGGGTACCCCTGCTCCCTCTTATCTGCTGGCAAGGCCCGGAAGATGGTAACAAAGGAGTTTCTGCTGAGATCCCAGAGCCAGAAGCTGCCACTCAAAGGAGAGCTGACTCAACCACTTTGGATTTGAGCTGTCACTCCAAAGACAGATGACTCGACCACTCTGAAAGCATTGAAAAGGGGCCATCATTGCCATGGTCCGTCCTTCGTCGTCAATAGAACAACAATGCCCGACAACCCACCACTACTGAGGATCAAAGACTGAACTATGAACCACGCTGGATCCATGGTGGTGACTATGTCCCTCTTGCTGCCTATCAAGACTCCTTGCTTCTTCTCGTCTATCTTTTCTATCGCCCTCCTTCCCTTCCCCATTACCCTAATTCATAATAGTGTCCGTCCTCCCCTTCCCCATTTCCCTGATTAAGATTCGTAATAAACTGGTCGGACCAACATTTGAACCGTTGCTTCTTAATCTCACACCGGGTATATAGATAATACAAGAACCTCCTCTCCCTCCTATAAATTGGAGCGAGACATGCAGTTTCCAGCCGTTTCCCCTTGTCCTGTCTCCACTCACCACTGAAAACAGTCTGGCCTCGCCATTCTGCCCCCCACACCTTAGATATTTATAGACCTGGATCAGGTCCCCTCTCAGTCTTCTTTTCTCAAGGCTGAGAAAAGATATCTTTTATCTTTTCTTTACAAATACCACTGGGACCACTGAAGTCTGCAAGAGAGATTTGAAAACATTCTTAGTTCTCCTTGCAACCCACTACACACAGAAACCACAAGTATAGAGGAATCTCTCTGGAGAAGCCTTATAAATCACCTAAGAAAATAAAAGTAATCTTTCCAAATTATTCAGAAAATAATCAAGTAGTTACACTAATTGGGAAGATATCAGCCTCTACAGAAAATCTGGGTATGGCTGAAATTTTCACTGTTTTATAAAATGTTGAAAGAGTATGTTGAAATATTTCCCGTAAGAGAAAGTTTATCCATTTCCAGAGGGAATACAACTTATTTCTGGGAAGAAAGAAAAAAGTGCAAAATAGAAGAGTTTAGTAAGGGTTGCTGCTGCTCTTAGAGATGCTTCCCCAGGAGTTCAGGAAGATGTATGGAAACAGGACTGTAAATATACAAACTCTTCTCCTTGAAAAGTAGACTAAAGGAATTCATGGGAGATTTTTCTTTATACAAATCTAAAGAAGTTGTCTTTTTTTTTTTCTTCATGAAATTCCAGAGTGGTAGGAAAGTAGAACAAACAGATAAAGGATTTTAATCAAGATGGATTACTCATCAATGGATTCCATAGGATATTTTATGAAACTAGCAGAAAGAAATTAATCCTTGATAATTATTCACAGATGAATTCACAGGAATAAATTTTCCATTTAAAAAATCTAAAAATTACATTAAAAAGAAAGGATAAAGTCCATCCAAGCACCTTCTGCATAAAACTTAAGCTGCTCTGATAATTTTACTGGAGCAAAATAGGTGAATTTCTGTAACAGAACCTTTACTCCATTCAATATGTGAATAACTAACCAAAATGCAAATAAAACCAATGTCACCTCTCAAATGTTTCCCTGAGCTGCAAACAATACTGCTTCCTTATTCAGATTTTGTCAGACAGCTATCAGTCTTCAAATTATTCAAGACTATGCAAACATAACGTCCAACTCTATAAAAGCCCTTGGTATTTCCATGTCAAAAAGTACAGAAAATGCAGTCTGTAACCAAACTTTCCGTAACTGTCTCATTTCTATACAAGAAAATTTAGATATTGTAATATCCTTCCCTGAGAAACTCTCTTAACTGATGATATCAAGTGCCATTCTTTTTGTCCTCTCAAACAAACAAATATTTTGCTCATGTTCTTTACCAAAGTTTGCAACTTGTCAACCAAGCTTTCAGGGCTAATGATAGTAGCAACAAAAAAACTCCATGTAGGTACTTGTTTGCTCATCAACACAACCAACCACTTTCACTTGAAATCATAGGACAAAAACTAGCTGTCAGGGACCACATACATATTCTAAGCTTTGTTGTCATTATCTACACCTCTTTACATTCATAGAATCATAGAATCACCAAGGTTGGAAAAGACCTTCAAGATCATCCAGTCCAACCGTTCACCTATTCCCAGTAGCTCCCACTAAACCATGTCCCTCAACACAACATCCAGCCTTTCCTTGAACACCCCCAGGCTCGGCGACTCCACCACCTCCCTGGGCATCCATTCCAGTGCCTGACCACCCTTTCTGAAAAGTAATACTTCCTCATGTCCAGCCTGAATCTCCCCTGCCGTAGCTTGAAGCCATTCATAACATGCTTGATTAGAGGAAGTAAATGCTTGCCAAGATTATTGCAGGATCAAAAACTGGTTCTCTCAGTTAGGGTTCATTAATCTTGAAAAAGGCAAATTGGTAGCACCATTAGTAAAAGTATTTCAGTTGTGTGCTTCATCAATGAAAAAGTAAATTTAACATACAGGAAATCAAACAAAAGATTCCTCTTGCACTTTCTCAGTCTCTCTAATGCCAAAACATTACAATCCAAATTGCACAATCAGATTGTTTTCAGAAATAAATAAATATATCCCTTCAAAATGAATTCTGAGAAAACCAACTGAAGCAGCTGCAATTTCACCAAAAAATAATTCAAATATTCTTTGGACCGAGTAGTAATCATATATATGAGTAGAAGTAGCTTAGATTCACAGTGTTGTAAACGCTCTACAAACACGTATTTTGTGTAATGAGATAAAGAAAAACACTGAGCAAAATAGACAGTGACATTTAGTCTTTGCCATTTATACAAGTCTTGCAACAAGACCTTTAGCACAAGACATCCTAAAATCTGATATAGTATTCACGCAAGTGAGAAGTACTTATCACATTTTTACAATCACTGTCTAACCCAATACGTGGTTATCTTCTATAGACATAGAGATCATTTAGCAGTCACAGGATAACTTAGTTAAGAAGGTGTTTAGTCCATCCACCTGCTCAAAGCAACGTGAGCAAGGTCAAACCATTATGCTGGGCTTTATTCATCCTGGTCTTGAAAACCTCCAGGAATGAAAAATACACAGATTCTCTGGGCAACCTTTTCCAAGGTTTTCCTTATATCCAGTCAGAAACTCCCATTTCATTTTTACATCCATCATTTCTCATCCTTCCTCCACACCAATGTGAAAAGCATGACTCTGCCTTCCTGATGATCTCATAGGTACAGGAAGGCTGCTCTAAGCTCTCCCCGCTCTTAAGACTTGACTTACCCAGACCAAACAAGCCTAACACCCTCACCTTCTCTGTAATCTCCCCCATCTCCTGTTCTCCCTCTCAATCTAACCTGACCATCCAGATAGGCTCGATTTTGTTCCAGGGCTAAAAGAGAAGAAAGCACTGTTTCATTTTTTTCTAGTATCATATGAATACATATAGATTGAAAACCATGTATTAGGAAAAATATGCATCTCAGCCAATGCTTCTTAAAGATAATATAAATAGCAGGTTTTTTTCTAGATTTTAACATAGAATTAATTTGAGCAGACTTTTTCTGTTCCATTTCAACTAATGCGTTGCCCTATTCCACCTCCACAGCTAAGGTTTTCAGGCTTCATTTATGCTATATGTATTCTGTTTATTAGACTACTTTTAATTTCACATTCTTCAAATTTGATGATTGCAGTCAAAGACAAGCATTGTACATTAAAACATTTTGAGCTGGTTAAGAGTTCAATATTCATAATGCTGTCTTGAAATCATTTGTTATGCATAGCAATCAAAATCATTCTATTAATAACTTAATTCTTATATCAGAAACGATTTTAAATCTTTCAGTCCTCCGTTATTTTGAGCTATGTTTTGAAGTACCATTAGTCAACTTTTGGACTTCCAGAAATCTGTTCTGAATCAGGGATCAAAATAATTTTATTAATCAAATCTAATGACATACTCTAATATTATTTGAAAACATGTCAGGACTAACTAATCATAGAATGGCTTGGGTTGCAAGGAACCTTCAAGATCATCTAGTTCCAACTCCCTTGCCTAAATACCTCTTTAAACACTGTTCTTTTAAATTGGGGAAAAAAAATTATATAGATAGATATAAATATAAATAAAAATATAAAAAACCGCTAGACTACCTTTAGGAGTTCCATCACTTCCAGCTGGAGAGCAGACTGACTGCGGTGATCTCAAGGAAAAAGGTGCAGCATTCCTTATTGAAGGATCGCCATCCTAAAGTGACAATGATAAAAATTAACATCATGAAAATAAACATTTTATAAAATGAAGACTGAAATTAACCCATATACTGATAAAATGGATTGGATGAAAAATAACACAAAAAACAGAAAAATTATTTAGTTCAAAATCTTTATAATTTAGACTGCTATATAGGCAATATTCCAGAGCACAACAGCACTAAGAATCTATCAGCAGAATATGCACACAAAAATAAATTCACATACATATTATTTAGTTGAAGTAATCACTTCTGACTGACATTAAGATTCAATTTAGAAGCTTTTTGTTGCAAGTACTCATAGTGAAAGGCTAATAAGCATTAGTATGAACTCAATATAACAACTGAAACTGAGCCTAAAATCTAAAAAGAAACAAAAATTTTTTTCCACTTCCTTACTTTTAAGCAAACTACCACTTCATATTTATTCCCTCCAACACATACAAAGCAGAACTGAACAAAATCTGTAGCACCTTCATTGCAACAGCTGAAATAGTTTTGCGTATATCACAACTTCAGTAATTTTAGCTTGTTATTCGCCTGTAAAAGTTCTACCATCTTTTCAGTTTTGCACAGAACAACTTGCTTTAATAGAATTCCTTCTGACAGGATTCATAATTTTCAAGTACAATGGAAAGATGTTCATGCTTTATCTTCAAAAGGATAAAAGTGAATTTTTTCCCCCACACCAGTTTAAAAGTAAATATGAAAGCCACTACTCAGACTCCAATTTAATACTTTTCTTTGTTTGTTTTGTTGTTTTTTAAATCCCTGCGATGGAGTCCTCTGCTGACCAAAAGTATGCACATTCAGCCAAGGACCTTACTAGATTTAAGCTTTTATAAAACAGTATTTCTCATTGTTAGTTTCTTAAACAACATCTGTGGGGATTTTGGGGAAAGAACAAATTAACAACCTGTATTAACTGTATATATATATAACTGTATAACTGCTGAGTCACGGCCTGAACCTCTGATTGATCACCTGAGGTGAGCCATGAGTCAGCCAGAGGAGCACAGGTGAAGGCAATTCAGCTGTGCTGCTGGAAGGGGGGGAGCCTGGCTGCACCCCTCCTAGACCTATTTAAGAGCTGGCTACCAGAGGGGAAGGATCTCTTCTGGTGCTTTCTGTAGATAAGCCTTCCATTTATTTTCCTTATTATCCTAGTCTATTTTGTCTTGTAATTATAATATTTTAATAGCTGTTGATTATATGCAACCTTTATATCTATGAAGAGAAAATTAACAGAAATTATAAACAAATTAATAAAAGTCTATTATTTTAAAAGAATGAAATCCTTTAAGTGAAATCTCTGAAGTGGTTCTAAGGTTCATTTTTTTTCCTAATAAAATTCTGACTCCTGGTTAATTCAGTAGCTAATATTCTAATGCGACTTGTATTGAGGTAGCTGCATGTGCACACGTAGTTCTTTCATATAACTTCTTTTTCTTCTTCCTTTTTGAAAGATTGATCACATCCCATGTACATACATGCCATTCCTACTGTAGCTGATAATTTTTCAGACACGTTCATTTACTTTTTCCTGGTTCAGACATTAATCAAATAGTGAAATGTAAGCAGAAACTTATATTTGAGGAAAGCTCTGAAGGAACTTAATTCACAAGATCTTTAGTTCACGTACATATGCAGTAAGCTTCAAGGGTGCATTTACTGATTTTGCATATGTAATAGATTGCAAGTACAAAATATCCTGTAACTTATTCCCAACTTTTAATGCAATAAATTTCTAGAACTAGAAAGACCAAAGATAATGAGTGTTTAAGTTTTAGCTTTAATAATCCTCATTCATAGCTGTATCTGACTTTCTATTCATGGACACATGTTGGTTTTGACAGATGACTGCATTATCTTTCAAGTGTTTTTCAATAATTCCCAGAATAGTTTCCACAATTTTAGCAGGCACCAAAGTGAGGCTGACAGGCCTGTAATTATCAGGGTTTTTGTTCTTGCCCTTTCTGAAAAATTAGAATAACATTTGCTAGCTTCCTGACAACTGGGACCTCTCCAGGTTCCTAAGATTGCTGAAAAATAATTGAGAGATCTTGCAATAACATCGTCCAAGTCTTTCAAGTACCTTGAGATGAATATTATCAGGCCCCATAGACTTATGGGCATTCAGTTGCAGCAGCAAAACCCCCACAATTTCAACATCAGCTGGGAGCTTGCCGCTCCCACAGTTGCAGTCACCCAACCCAGAACTCAGCAAGCACAAATGTTTTTTTTAGTCCTTCTTTTGCTGTTAATGTACTTAAAAAAAATTTTCTCGTTTCAGGGTTTTGTTTGTTTGTTTTAAATTCATCACAGTACTGGCTAGCTTCAGCTCCAACTGAGCTTTGGTTGTTTTCTCTCTACAACAGCAAACAGCATCTCTGTAGTTCTCTTCTGTACCCTGACCTTGCTTCCAAAGTCCATGTTTTCTTTTTTCCACCTAAGTTCCTGAATGAGATACCTGTTGAGCCAAGTCAGGTATCAATAAGCTAAGTCTGTTTCTTTATGCCAGACCTTGATTATCTCCAGGGATGGGGCACCCACCCCATCTCTCTCTGGACAACCTGTTCCAGTTCTTCACTACCCTTACTGTAAAAAAACTTCTTCCTTATATACAGTCTAAATCTCTCCTCTTTTAGTCTAAAGCAATTTCCTTTGTCCTATCACAACAGACACTGCTAAAGAGTCAGTTCCCTTTCTTCCTACAGCCCCCCCTTTAGGTAATGAAAGGCTGCTCTCAGGTCTCCCCAGAGCCTCCTCTTCTCCAAGCTGCACAGTCCCAGTGCTTTCAGCCTGTCCTCGTAGGGAGGTATTCCATACCTTGGATCATATTTTTGTGGTCCACCTCATGATGCCCCATAACATCATTCCCTACAACTCAAAGGACAGAGAATACTACCCATGCTCCTGAATACTTCTCCAATCTCCCAAAACCTTAAGTCTTTTTTATTACCTTTGACTTCTCATGACTCTGTCACTAGCCATGTGAAAAAAGCAAGAGCATATGATAATCTAAGGACGTACTACACTAGGAAGTTTCCTGAATATATCCTTAACCCAAGACCCAGTGATTCAGCAAACTTACCTAAAAAAGGTGGGTCTGGTTGGCAATATCAAACTCTGACCCCCTACAGCAATAACCCATGTTCTCTTTATGGAGATGGTAATGATGTAAAGGGATAAGCTGACCTGACCTTGTTGACTCCTCTTGTATATATGTACCATCATTCACCTCATCATGTCCCTGCCCTTCCAATTTCAGAGCCTTATATCTGTTGTGTAAAGGCAAGGAAAGGTAGACAAGGAAGAGCTTTTCCCACTGACCTGAGTAAGGACTTATTTCCACTCACCTCTATCCCTCAAGTCAATGCCTTCTGCCTAGTAGAGAGAGTGTACAGAATCCCCCTTGTCATCTGTTATGCCTAATTAACATTTTTGTTCCACTGAGGGCAGAGTACAGTTTCACCAGTTTCCTCAGGCTCACAAATGTTCCTCATCCTGTCCACTTGCTCCCGAAGGCCAGCCACCAAGCTCAGCAGTTCTTCTGCCTGGGCACATCTCCTACAGGTATTCTTGCTACTGCCTTCAGACACCAGTAGAAACCTCTGACACATCCTGCACTGGAGACCCAAGTGGCTGTGTGTTCCCTTGGAAGTTGTGTTTGGGTAGCCACATTGGTTCCAGCAGGTGCTAATACCACAGAGGACACAGCTTTCTGTTGAGTAGTCACCATTGTTAGAGCACCCTGGGGAGAGATCCTGACCACTGGACAAAGGATGTTGGGGGTGAAGAAACTAACTCAGACACCAGATATCTCATAAGCCTCACACTGCTCTCAGCAGGCAGCAGCTGCTGCTGGTGTGTGCTTCACATGGCTTGAACTGGCACAGCAGGAAGAACTGGCACTGTCCAACTCTCACCTGGCTCCTATCATGAGACCTGTAAGCCTGCGCCAGCTAGTCCCTCCCCCTACACAGCCGGAGGGCTCAGAAACTCCCTCAGAATCACCACCACACCAAAATATCACCCAAACCTAGCATTCTTCCCAGCAGGTGACAGCTGCTGAGAGGGTTACTGCTTTTTAACTTTAGTGTTTCTCCAGTTAAACTGAACGATGAAAGTATGTTTCATATGTTCAGTTTTGAATAAGTTTAATTTCTAAGTTCCCACAAACTAGGATGCAGCTGTATTGCTTGAATAATGAAATTACTGCTGAACATTTTTAAATAGTGTGAAATTTAAACATTGTGAAATAAATTATTCTAATAAGTTCTCAAAAAAAGACCATCTTAACAAAACCAAGATTCTCTAGATAACATACCTTTAGCATAGCTTATGTAATGTCAAGAACAACTTATTTTCAAGAACTTGCACTACTGAAACAAACATTGAGAAAAACTATCTGATGTGTGTATGATGATAGATTCCTTTACTACAGAACTCTTTTAAGATACTACTTCCTAGCTAATAGTTTTCTTCAGCATAATTCTACTATTCAAAAATAAAAGAAAACACTAATGACCCTCTTGAAGTTTGACAGTATTAACCCTTGTAAGGGATTCAGAGAGCCTGATCGCAAATAGCACACTGGTTGAATGCAATACTTCTTTTGCTTCTACAAGCATATTTAGAACAAAAAGAGTTACCCAGTTTGTGTAAACTAAAGAAAACAATTTAAAGAGAAAAAGAAAAGGCCTATTTGCCACAAACATTTTCATGAAGTTTTATAAATATTGCTATACCTACTATCACAGGCATCCTTCTAATCACACTGTTCAAAGTCCTAGTCAAAAAAGCATTAATTGAAACTTAAGTGCTCTCCTCTTAAGACTTGCTGTTAAGAGATTGTGTCAAGCTTCTCAAGAACACCCATCAAGCTTCATCCACAGGATCAGATTCTCATTAAAATGAAAATTAATCAATAGTTTGACAACTGCAACTAGAATAAACAACTGTGGAAGAAGGTTGTATTATGTGTTGTGGGGTTTTTTTGTTTGTTTGTTTGTTAAGATATTAGCATTCAAGATCTCAGAAAGAATTCCTGCCAGAAGAACTCTTGCCTTTGGCAAGATTATAATACTACTCAACACATTATTCACATATGTCAAGACTAATTGAGAATTAATTGCAGAGATCTTCAGAAAGACAAACTACATACCTATTTAAAATCCAGAACTGTTTACATCAATGTGTTTATGCAATAAGTGTACTGACACTCTACCATTTCTTTTGAATGAACTCACACATTACTTTTCATAATTTCAACAGAATGAATGTTATAAACTGTTCCAAAGGAGAGATCTTCTGGTAAAAAGAAAATCTCACATATTAAAATTGCACAGTTGAATATACATGTCTGAAACTTAAATATATTTTCACTGGTTTTATCTATCAGTGACAACATGGTAAAATATCTGACTTTGAAGGCAGCTAAAGACATATTTGCTTTATCATAATAAATTGATTTTGGTAACATACTTCACTACTTAGTCTGTGCACCATCTGTAGGTAGTCTTCATTTGAGCCATGCCTAG
This sequence comes from Lagopus muta, assembly GCF_023343835.1. Classification (NCBI taxonomy): domain Eukaryota; kingdom Metazoa; phylum Chordata; class Aves; order Galliformes; family Phasianidae; genus Lagopus; species Lagopus muta. Next base: position 3,247,229 of record NC_064471.1, read on the forward strand.
AATTATCAGCATGATGATTAGCTGAACTTCCAGACAACTGACTGGAAACTTTACTTTCATGGAGATTCCTTATCCCAGCTGTGATAATGGGACTGGACACTGAAGCTGAAATACAAAAAAAAAAAAAATTATGCTTACATATACACACAGACATACACTAATTCTTAAAGGTTTCACAGAAAGCACCATAATTTTGGATATTAGTGAGTTAGAAACAAGAGGACTGGAATCTGAACAAGAATTCTTTTTTTTTTTCCTTGATTGAATCCTTTTGCCAAAAACACCTTGAACAAAAGTCAGATATTTAAGATTCGAGCTTTCAAGAGGATTCAAAAAAAAAAAAAAAAATCTAGATTTCATGTACAGATTAGTCAAGACCTCTTCAAATCGATCCTAACTAGCATCACTTTCATTTCCATACAGGTTACAGAAAATTATTTTCTTTTTATAATTTGTATTCACTTCCTTTAGTATACAAACATTACAGTGTATTCATGAGACATGCCACATTGCATACAGAACAGTTATATACATATTCCAAGGAGACCACTTGTTGTGGTTTAACTCAGCAGGAAGCCACACAGTTGTTCACTCAGCAGGATGGAGAAAAGAGTTGGAGGGAAAAAAACAAAGTAGAACTTGTGGGTGGAGATAAAACTATTCACTAAGATGGAGAACAGGAAAAGGATAACAGTTATGACTATTTATAGAAATGTCTATAACAAGTAATGCACAAACAATTGCTCACCACCTCCTGACCAAAGCCCATCCACCCTTGAGCAGCAGAATAGAAAAAGATGCACTCCCACCCCCTTCATAACTCCTTCCCCACGATGTCATACAATATAGAATATCCCTTTTGCCAGTTTAAGTCTGCTATCCTAATTCTGTTCCCTCCCAGCTCCTTGAGCCCTTTGCTGAGAATGGCCTTGACTTAGTAAACAATGATAAACATTACTGTGTTATCAACATTATTTTCCTCCTAGAAGCAAAACAGCATCATACCAGACACTCAGAACAACTCCGTCCCAGCTGAAACTAAGACACCGCTAAATTTTAAAACAGATTATTCAGATGAAACCAATAAGAAATCTACTTACCAACAAGAAAAAAACCTATCTATTTTTAGTGGAGCTCACATTGTTCAAAGCTGTATTTAGAAAAGAGAAGAACAGAAACTCATTCATTCACTCAGGTCATCTATGCCAATTACTGCGTGCTTTGAGTATAATTCTAAACAACAAAACATCAGCCTAGTCTATATGACAAAGGCTGGCTAAGGCTAAATAAGTCGTCAGGAAAAATTTAGTTATATATGCAAAAAATGAGGTTTTTGCAAGTACAGATAAATCACAGAATCATGGAACGGTTTGGGTTGGAAGGGACCTTTAAGATTATCTAGTTCCAATCTTCCTCCTACAGGCAGGGACACCTCCCTCTAGACCACGTTGCTCAAAGCCCTATCCAGCCTGGCCTCAAATGCTTCCAGAGAGGGGGCATTCACAACCTCAGCAGGCAACCTGTTCCAGTGTCTCATCACCCTCACAGTAAAGAATTTCTTCCTAATACCTAATCTAAATCTACCCTATCGCAGTTTAAAACCATCTCCCCTCATCCTGTCACTACATGTCCTTCTAAAAAAGACCCCCTCCAGCTTTCCTGTAGGCCCCCTTCAGGTACCAGAAAGGCTGCTATATGACCTCCTCAGAGCCTTCTCTTCTCCAGGATGAAGAGCCCCAGCTCTCTTCAGCCTGTCCTCTTAGGGGAGGTGCTCCAGCCCTCTGATCGTCTTTGTGGCCCTCCACTGGACCCACTCCAACAGCTCCATGTCCTTCATGCATTGATGGCTCTAGAACCAGACACAGTACTCTGGGGGGGTCTCACACGAGTGGAGTAGAGGGGCAGAATCACCTCCCTCACCCTGCTGGTCACACTTTTCTTGATGTGACCCAGGATAGGGTTGGCCTGGGCTGCAGGTGCACGCTGCCAGCTCACACTGAGTCTTTCATCAACCAACACCCCCAAATCCTTTTCCTTAGGGCTGCTCTCAAACCATTCTCTGCCCAGCCTGTATCTGTGCTTCAGATTGCTCCAACCCAAATGCAGGACCTTGCACTTGGCTTTGTTGATCTTCACGAGGTTGGCATGGGCCCATCTCTCAAGCCTGTCCAGGTTCCTCTGGATGGCATCCCTTCCCTCCCCTCTAGCATGTAAACTGCACCACGCTGCTTGGTGCCATCTGCAAACTTGCTGAGCGTGCACTTGATCCCACTGTCCATGTCACCTACAAAGATGATAAATAACACCACTTCCAACACCAATCCCTGAGGAATGCTACTCATCACTGGTCTCCACTTGGACATTGAGCTGCCAACCACAACTCTTTCAGTGCAACCATTCTGCCAATTCCTTATCCAGCGAGAGGTCCATCCATCAAATCCATTTTTCTCCAGTTTGGCAACCAGAATGTCATGCGGGACAGTGTCAAACATTTTGCACAACTCCAGATAGTTCTTTCTGTCAGTTGTTCTTTATCTACTGATGCTGTAACTCCATCATAAAAGGCTACTAAGTTTGTCAGGCATGACTTGCTGTATGGGAACAGCTGAATCACGGCCTGAACCTCTGATTGAACACCTGAGGCGAGCACCGAGTCAGCCCTGGGAACACAGGTGAAGGCAATTCACCTGTGCTTCCTGGAAGGGGTGGAGCCTGGCTCTGCCTCTCCTAGATCCATTTAAGAGCTGGCTACCAGTGGGGGAGGATTTTCTTCTGGAGGTTCCTCCTTTTTGAGTTTTCCAGTGAGCTCAGGACAAGGGTAATTTTTTTTTTTTTTTTTTTTTTGTGTAATAACCTGTTTAGCCAAGCTTTTTTGCATATTTCTTAATTATAACATCTGTGTATTGATTATACACTTACCCTTGGTGAAGCCATGCTGGTTACTGCCAGTCACCTCATTTTTATTTTCAATGTGCTTTAGTAGGGCCTTCAGGAGAATCTGCTCCATTATCTTGCCAGACACAGATGTGTGACTGACTGGCCTGTAGCTCCCTGGATTTTCCCCCCCCCCCTTGTTGGAAACAGGAGTTATGTTTCCCTTTGTCCAATCAGGGGCAGCTTTACTAGATTACCATGACCTTTCAAATATGGTGAATAGCAGCTTGGCAACTTTATCCACCACTTCCCTCTAAACCCATCCAAGGTAAGCAACAGTCATAGCTTTCAAGTAAGTGTTTTAGTCTATTGCTATATATAGAAAACTATGCAAAGTAGATGTACACAGGGGAACAATGTAACATGAAGGTATGTTTTACTTTTTAAATACAATAATACCCTAAATGGTTTGGTAAACAAAGCTAAATACACAAAAATAATGCTCAATCAATACAAACATTTGCATTAAACACATGACTCCTTTTAAAGAAAGGAAAGAAATCAAGATCCATGAAACACATGTGAAAGCAAAGCTGACACAAGACAGAATAAAACAAACATCATAGACTTACCTTGTTGCAACTGAGGATGCGGTGTGTAGCTTGGAGGATGTGAATATGGCACATATCCCGCAGGACTTTGAGGAGCATATGGACTAGGCACTGGACTGTTCTGTTGTGCCAGAAATCTGTTACCAGAGCTTGTCTGTGGTGGCACAAACCGGCTACAAATAAAAGTGTAATTTAAGAAGTTTTTCGAAGTTATAAAAGCAAACATAGACAAGGTCATTACTCCTTTTAAAATAATTTATATGTAACTTACAAAAGAGGCATCAAACTCCAATTTAATTAAAGCCTTCAAAAACATTATTTAAAGCTGTTGTCGGTTAGTTCTTGCTTAGTAAAAGCTTGAATGAAAATACTGGAATCATAGAATGACTTAGGTTGGTATGGACCTTAAAGATCATCTAGTTCCAACCCCCCTGCTGTGGACGGGGTTGCCACTCAACAGATCAGGCTGCCCGGAGTCCCATCCAGCCTGGCCTTGAATACCTCCAGGGATGGGGCATCCAACACATCTCTGGGTAAACTGTTCCAGTGCATGACTACTCTGAATAAATAATTTCTTCATAACGTTTAGCCTAGTTTGAAGCCATTCCCCCTTGTCTTATCTCTATCAGCTTGCGTAAACACAGTACCCCAGACCTCCCTGCCTACTGCCACCCCTCTATTGATGCAGTCCAGGATACTGTTGACCTTCTGGGCTGCAAGTGCAGACTGCTGGCTTATATCCATCTTTTCATCCACCAGAACCCCTAAGGCCTTCTCCTCAGGGTTGTTCTCAAGGAGCTCTTCTCCCAGTTTGTACACATATCTGGGATTCTCCCAACCCAAGTGCAGCACCTTGTACTAGGGCCTTGTTGAACCTCATTACATTCTCATGGGACCAGTTCTCAAACCTGCCCAGATACCTCTGGATGGTGTCACAGAAACATACAATCACTCAGGTTGAAAAAGACCTTAAAGATCATCAAGTCCAACTGTGACCTAACCATACTACCTTAACTAACAGTTCTCTGCTAAATCTGCCCTTCTACTGTATTGACTGTATCACTCAGCTTGGTGTCATCAGCAAACTTGCTGAGTGCACACTCAATCTCACTGAGAATGTCACTGATTAAGATATTGAAGAGCACTACTCCCAAGATGGATCCCTAGGGGATGCTACTTGGCTCTATGTACCAATGGAGGCCAGTGACATTGAAAACCTTCTGGCTACAATTATCAAACCAATTCCTTATCCACTGAATTGTCAGCCTACTAATCCATATTTCTCCAACTTGGAGATAAGCATGTAGGACCATGTCAAAAGCCTTGCACAAGTGCAGGCACTCTATCATAGAAGGCCACCAGATTGATCAAGCACATTCTGCCCTTGGTAAAGCCATGCTGGCTGTCTCAGATCACCTTCTCATCTCACATGTGCCTTTGCATTTCTTCTAATAGGACACATTCCATGATCTTCCCAGGCACAGCAGTGAGAACAGTGAGGGTCACCAGCCTGTAGTTCCCTGGGTCATCATCTCTTCCTTTCTTGAATATGGGAGTGATGTTTCTCTTCTTCCAGTCACCAAGGATTTTGCCTGACAGCCATAACACCCCAAAAAACAACGGATAATGGCTTCACAATTACATCAGCCAGTTCCTTCAGAACCCTGGGATGACAGCTAAGGTTTAATTAACAAATGACAACAAGCTTAAAATTAACAAGGAACCATCTACTCTAAATAGAATTTTCCCCAGTGACATTACAGAGAACTTCATCTAATGTGACTATACTGCCAAGACAGAGAAACGCGAAGGGCAGTTTGGCAGGAAATGATAGGAAGTCCACTGCATATAACTCATTCTTTCACTGGCTTTACCTTGGACTTATCTTAAATAGGATAACATAAAAAAACAGACAAGCTTATTAAAAATAACACATGCATATTATAACTTACATTATTTCTTGTATTTTTTTTTAAATAAAAGAAATATGATGGCTGCTCCCAATGTGCTATGCATATATAGAACTTGTACCAAAAAAAATAAAAATTAAAGCTTCATATGAAGGTTACTCCAAGAAGATTCCTCTTATTCTGTTGATCCACAATGTCAGAGATGTATTTTGGTGGGATGGCAGTTGAGGTTGAACCTTCCCACCAATACTTTGTTCCATGCTGCTGCGAAACACGTGAAGAAAATGGCACCCATTCACATTCATTGACATTTCTTAAACATTTATGGAAATCAAATAGTGGATGTGAGCATAGTAAGGGGTAGCTGGTACATTTCAGCAGTGGCAACAGCGATGTGAAAGGCAAGTCAAGTTCCAGACAGCCGTGCACAGCTGTCACACCACAAAATGAAGAGTATCTCAATCAGCTCATCCACACAAATCAGCAGACTACAATTAGGGAAGTGCGTATGGAGCCCATTATTGGCTTCAATGCATTGGAAACAACGGTGGCAATGTTGGAGTATCAGAGTTTGCTCCAGATGGGTTCCATGAATGCTCACACAAGAACGGAAAGAACAGCATGTGCAAGTTTGTCAGGGCCTATTAAAACAATACAAGGCCGAAGGTGATAGTTTCCTGAATCACATCATTGCTAATAATGAGATGTGGAATTCCCATCGAAGAAAAAGTCCAAGACTCATCCCTCAGCAGGTAAAGTGATGTGCACTGTCTTTTGGGATAGGAAAGAGGTGATCATTCTGGACTCCCTGGAACCTGGACAAACCATCAACTCTGACCACTACACTGCAACGCTAATCTGAAGGCTCAAACTTCCAGAGTCAGCCCAGAGAAGACAACAATCTTTCTCTTGCAATACAGTAATGGCAGGCCCCACACCAATTCAAAAACCCAAGGCTGACAATGTGGTTCAGAATGGACTGTCCTACTACATCCACATTATAGTCCAGATTTGGCACCTTTTGACTTCTATTTGTCTGGGAAGATGACAGATGGACTGCATGGGCAATGTTTTTCCCAACAGCAACGCTGTCATAGCAGCTGTAAAAGTCAGTCACTTCTGCTGGTGCAGATTTCTGTGAGCGCAGCACGCAGACTCTTGTCAATCAATGGCATAAACACATAGCTAGTAGTGGTTAATGTGTTGAAAAGCAGTGTTTTGTAGCCGAGAATTTAATAACAGTGTTATTGTGATCTTTGTACCTGTTGTAGCTTCCATGGAAACAAATAGGAAGCAACCTACACACATGCTTTCACAACCCTCAGGTTCTAGATGCAACTCTTTGAAAATGGACACCATGATTATACATACATCCTATTTGACAACATTCAAATTTGAAAAAGCACAAAGATGTTGAATAGAAAGCTGCCAACCCAATTTCTGGGCTTATCCTCTTCTGAGTCATCTTTTGTCTAACTTCTATAGCAGTGCTCCATTCTTCATCAAGCATTCTCTCCCACTATCCTGTTACGCACACCAGAACACTTCCATTCAGATATTTAAAGGAAGAATAGACTCTCACTGTAGGAAGCATTTTAAGTTCATCAGCCATTCCCACCCCACCATGTAAACACCACATTACCTGGAAGGGCTATGGGAGATAGTGGTTTGTTGATAACTGGAAGATGCACTACTACCACGCATAGGATTCTGAGAAATATTAAACTGTGACGACATCAGCATCCCTATTAAAAAGAAGACAACAGCATTACTTAATAGACATTTCCTTTTTAATCAAATAAGGATCTCATTTCATAAATTATATACAAACAAATTAGTAACTCCATGGGTAAAAGATTCCAATATCTGTAGTTATTAGAAAACATTAAATAAAGAGTAATTCTATCTAACGTGTCCATTTTACACCATGGTATGGAAAATATTCCCTAAAGTAGTGTTAATTTGGTTATAAATTTCAACAGAATTTCCTCTTAAATTCTTTAAACTTCCCAAAACCTGCTACTAAACAGGAACATCTTGTAACAGGACATGTAGTCACACCTCAAACTAACATATACAGTACAATGCCAACAAATAAAACGTTTGGGAACTTCACAAGTCAGAAGAATGCAGAAAACTTATCTCCCACTTTTTGAGCAAGTAGAACTAACAACCATCTCATACACATTAGAGAAAAATACTGTCACTGCTCCCACGTCTAGGTGGTTCCTTTCTACCCAAAGTCTTCCTATTCAATTTTCAATACACTTACAAGGAATGTTGTCAAATAAAGTACTGAAATATTTTAAACTACAAAGTAGAGCCAGTGTCCATGTGTAGACTTACAAAGCCTGTAGATTTCCACAGTCAGGCTTTGGAAATACAGAAGTCATTCCATCTGACAAGTCCCAACAACCCCAGTGCTTGAAACTAATTAGCATCTTTATCAGGGATATTTCAGTTTTTATCATTCCCCACTACCACCTTCTCAATACAGGTGTAAATAGTTCCCTAACAACCACAACGCTTAAATTTGAAACAGTGCAGGTACACAAGAATTTACACAACTTATTGAAGAAGTTACTTTAATGACAAAAATCAAGCACCTTACAGCTAAACAGAATCAGAGTTCACATGTAAACTGAAGCTTGGAAAACCACAGATGACCTACAGGTACAAGCACGTCAGTTTTCCAACTACTCGATAAACTGAAGGTTTGATAAAACATTGGCTGTAAATCCACAACCCAGTATGCCAAGGAGTCACCAATCAGTCATCTCAATTACTGCAATACTTCTACCAGGAAAGCTTGTTTCAGAAATCCTCCCTGTCATTCTCTCTTTTCTTTCCTCTTCCTTCAGCAGAGAAGAGATGCAATAATACTCCAAGGATATAGTCATTTCTATTTTCTGAAAAGTGTAAAGTGCTGCATTCCAACCACATTAACACATTCAAGCAAGTTTAAACTAGGAATGAAAGTCCCTAGTCATGATAGCAAAAACATGCAAAGACCTCTATACCTCACTACAGAAATCATTTAATTGTTCCGAAAAACAGAAAGAGAACTTTCCAATTTCTGCAAAATATGTTTAAATGGACACTGGTTGCCTTGCCCATATTCAGGCAACAAGGAAACCCCCATTTGCAAGTACAAATTATAAAAACACATTTGCAAATATTCCCCAAGCATTTCCCATACAGTAACACAACACAATTGAAAACAACAAGATGGCAGAGTAACAAAGCCTTAGACTACAGCAAATAAGGATCTACTTAGATGCAAAAGCAGTAGGTACAAAAACAAAAGAAACTACTTACCTTCAAAAGACCAATAAAAGCTACAGATAAACAAATACGACGAGATGAAATATCCTCACTACCACTACCAACCCTTAAATGAAGTGGATCCTGACTCTACCCCTTCTGGTCACTCAGCTGCATTGTATGCACCTGAGCTCCCCTGGGCTGGCCCTGCTTTCCCACCAGATGCTCAATCACTCATTCAAGCCGACTTAACAGTTCCACTACAAGTGGTTTTCTGCAATAGAAAATTCTGAGTGCCCACTGATTCACATATTGCAGATGCTCTAAGCAGAACACAGGATACTCATCAACTAGTTAAATTTTTTTTTCTGAAACTACTAAAAAGGAGCTGAAAATTAGTCTGAGGCAATTAACACAAAAATATCCTGATCATTTTTTTTTACGTTGTCCCATTAGTAAGTAACAGATTTAAAGCTCTGATGTGTATTTCCATACCTTAAATATTTAAGAACTTCTTTGAAAAGCAATTTTAATTTTGAAAGTTGATAATTTTCAGTTTTAAGAAAACATCATTCCAGTAATAACATTCCTATAATAACTTTCCTTAAAGAAGTAAAGAAGTTCTTGCGCACATTTGTGTGGAACTTACTATGCTGCAGTTTCCGGCCATTTCCCCTTGTCCTGTCTCCACTCACCACTGAAAAGAGTCCGGCCTCGCCATTCTGCCCCCCACACCTTAGATATTTATAGACCTGGATCAGGTCCCCTCTCAGTCTTCTTTTCTCAAGGCTGAACAGACCCAGTTCACTCTGCCTTTGTTCATAGGAGAGATGCTCCAGTCCCTTCACCATCCTTGTGGCCCTCCACTGGACTCTTTCCAAGAGATCCCTGTCTTTTTTGTACTGGGGAGCCCAGAACTGGACGCAGTACTCCAGATGAGGCCTTACCAGGGCAGAGTAGAGGAGGAGGATCACCTCCCTCGACCTGCTGGCCACGCTCTTTTTAATGCATCCCAGGATGCCATTGGCCCTCTTGGCCACAAGGGCACACTGCTGGCTCATGGCCAACCTGTTGTCCACCAGGACACCCAGGTCCCTCTCTGCAGAGCTCCTCTCCAGATGGTCATCCTCCAACCTGTGCCGGTGCATGGAATTATTCCTCCCCAGATGCAAGACTCTACACTTGCTTTTGTTAAACCTCATCCGGTTTTTTTCTGCCCAGCTCTCCAGCCTGTCCAGGTCTCGCTGAATGGCAGCACGGCCTTCAGGCGTGTCAGCCAATCCTCCCAACTTCGTATCATCAGCAAACTTGCTGAGGGTGGCTACTATCCCCTCATCAAGGTCATTGATGAAGATGCTGAACAAGACCGGACCCAGCACCGACCCTTGAGGAACACCGCTGGTTACAGGCCTCCAACCGGACTCTGCACTGCCAACAATGACCCTCTGCACTCTGCCAGTCAGCCAGTTCTCAACCCACCTCACTGTCCACTCATCTATCCCACACTGCCTCAGCTTTGTTATAAGGATGCCGTGGGGGACAGTATCAACCGCCTTGCTGAAATCAAGGTAGACTACATCCACTGCTCTCCCCCCATCCACCCAGCCAGAGACAACATCATAGAAGGTTACCAGGTTGGTCGCCTTATAGGTACAAAGACTGCTCTTCTCTGTCCAGCCACCTGGAATACCTATGAGCCTTGAGTTAAAGAGAAGTTAGATATCCCACTCGTAAAAGTGTGATAATGCCTTTACAAATCACAAACCCTTGACAAGGTGTTATGGTTTTATGATTTTTGGTTTTTGGTTATCGGTATTCCACATCATAACATCATGTAGTGCACTGGGTGTTAAAGAGTTAATGCTCTAGTTCTAGGCCCCTGTCTGGAAGAGAACTACTATATATCCTGGAAGACTTTGCATTCAGGGAAGAGATACAACCCCTGGAAAGGTCACCTGATGTCCCTTTTTCCTTCGGCTCTCCTCCCTGCTGCTTGTCCCAACCACACGCATCACTGCAGCACTAGTGTAAGGCCTTCACCTTTCAGACACTCTTTCTCTCATTATATTTGATTTATTAGCTTCAATTCTAATTATATTGTATTATAGTGTGTTATCTTGCATTCTGATACTATATTTAGAAAATTAGTTTGTTTCTCCTGAGACTGTTGCCGCTTTTTTAAAATAAATTGGGTTCCTGTTTCCCTTTTCTGGAGTTGTGGATCTGCAGATCCCTCAACCCCGCTAGTCACAGAACTGGGCCAAACCAGCCCGTAAACTGTTGACACAAGGATAAATATCAATAGGATCATTATGTTGGAAGATGTCATGGTTCTATGTTTTTTTTTGTTTTGGGGTTTCAGTATTCCACATCAAAACATCATGTAGTGTACAGGCTATTAAAGTGTTAATGCCCCAATTCCAGGTGCCTATCCCTGTACATTACAGCAGTCACGGGATCTGGCCCTTCCGGGTGGGGGGGCGCACTCTTGCTGCCTGGCAGTGGGTGCTGGAGGGTGCTTTCCTAGCCGTTCCAAGCTTTTCAGGTTTGACTTGGTCCCAGGAACTCTCTCTCTCATCTTGTCTGATTTATTAATCTCAATTTCAATTAAATTGTATTATTTTTTGTTATCTTCTATTCCGGTATTATAGTAAAATAAGTTTTCCTCCATAGATTGTTGCTGCTGCTCTTTTCCTCCCTTCCTTCCTTCCCATTTTTGTGGGACTGCGGTGGGGGGGAGGGCAGAGGCCTGTTGCCCCTGTAACAGACGTAGATTGATCTAGTCAACTCTGTGACAGATTTTGGTGCGTTGGCCGGGAAATAGCTACTTTTTAGCTTTTAGAACGAATCGCTTTTTCTCTCTGCTCTTAGAGAGCTTCGTTAAGGAGCATTATCAGTAGTTCAGGTTTCTGTGCTGGAAAACCTGACCTTGCAAGATTAGGTGTACTGCCAGTGTTCTGGGATATTTGTAAACTATGAGCACTACTTAGTCTGGGTAGTGCCTTTTTTCTGGTTTTTTTTCCCTCCTCTTTTTAGCTTCATTTCATTAACCCCTTTTTAGCAGGCACCAGAGATGAACCCACTCGTTGTTGTGGGGGTGCTGGGTAAAGGATTAAAAGTAACGGTGTTACTCACAACCTACTGGCCAATAATCCATCTCCTAACTACTTGTTGTGGAATTGCATTCATATAAAACTACTTAATGGCACTGATGGAGACACCTATATAATACCATTCTGTAGAGAGAGTGTTTCCGAGCTGAGGTTCAAGCCAAAGGGGAAAATCTCCAAGTCAAATCTAATCAATTACAGGAGACACCAGTAACAATACCAGTTGCTCCTGTGGAGGGCAAGAAATGGAAACGAGTGTCTTCGCGTCTTGAACAAAAAAGAGAAGAAGAGGAGGAGGAGGAGGAAGATCCAGGCGAGGGGCCCTCCACAGAACCACCACCATCGCGAAAGGCAAAAGGGAAAACTAAGAGACATGCAGAAGAGAGTGATGAAGAGGAAGCCTCTATTACTACTCGCCGGCCTCTAAAGATGACTGAAATCCAAGGTTCAAGAAAGGAGTTTACACGGCGCCCGAATGAAACTCTTGTTTCCTGGTTGGTTTGCTGTTGGGACAGTGGGGCCTATAGCTTGTCTCTAGATGGTAATGAAGCTCGCCAACTAGGTGCCATTGCCAGAGATCCAGCTATCGATACAGGAATTAGTTGATGTTCGGATGACGCTACCACCCTCTGGGAACGAGTGTTAATAGCCGTGAAGGAAAAGTATCCCTTCAAAAACGGTTTGAAGACTGAGATGAAAAAATGGGATACAGTTGAAAAGGGAATCCAGTATTTGAGGGAAATAGGCATGGTGGAAATGTTGGATGAAGGGCTTAGGGGAAACCTCATTGCACTTTACAACTTCCTGAAGGGAGGTTGTGGTGCAAAAGGGTCTGACCTCTTCTCCCAGGCTAATAGTAGGACCCGAAGAAACGGCCAGTAGTTATACCAGAGGAGGTTTAGGTTGGACATTAGGAGAAACTTTTTCTCTCAGAGGGTGGTCAGGCATTGCAATGGCCTGCCCAGGGAGGTGGTGGAGTCCCCGTCCCAGGCAGTGTTCAAGAGGCGCCTGGATGAGGAGCTACGAGGTATGGTTTAGTAGCTTGTGGTACTAATAGGAATGGGACGGTGGTTGGACTAGATGATCTTGCAGGTCGTTTCCAACCTTGTGATACTGTGATTATGTGACCCTAACATTGTTCCTAACCACCCATGCCAAGTCCACAACCCTGAAAAAGTGAGGACAACACCTGAGGTATGGCAGAAACTCGTGACAACAGCACCGGACAAATATGCCGCTACACTAATGTCAGCGTGTCACAGATACAAGGAACAACAGAGAACGCCCTTAGTTTATGAATTAATTCTTACGCTCCAAAACTATGAACAATTGCTATCCCCAACTCATGCTGCAGTTGCCGCTATCTCCCAAATGACAAACCAACTGAATGAAGTGCGAGAGAAAGTGTCTCAACTGATTAATCATGACAAACCTGTAGCAGTATCAGAGACGCTTGATGAAGACCAGGATAATCAAAAGAGTCTAATGAAGGAGATGTAGGAGATGAAGGAGATGATAAGATTTATGCGAGCCCACCTAACTAAAGACAATGAACCCTCCTTCTTACGTGCACCATCAAAAATCTCAGCTGCTAAAGGCAAACGCTCTCCGGCTCAAGTAAGGGATAATACACCGGAAATTGTCATATGCTATTACCTACGCGACCATGGAGAAGACATGAGGAAGTGGCACCGTGAACCTACTCCTGTACTACAAGCACGGGTGAGAGAATTACAAGGCAGATCAACCACCAGTGCAGTTGCTCCAGTTACCACAGGTAATGAACAAAGGGGCCCTGCCCTCAGTCAGGGGGGGGAAAGGGATAATAGAGTATATTGGACTGTGTGGATTCGATGGCCTGGCACATCAGAACCACTGAAATATAAGGCACTGGTGGACACTGGTGCACAGTGCACTCTGATGCCCTCGAGTCATGAAGGGACAGAATCAATCCATATTTCTGGAGTGACCAGGGGCTCTCAAGAATTGACTGTGTTGGAGGCTGAGATAAGCCTCACTGGTAAGGACTGGCAGAAACATCCTATTGTGACGGGCCCAGGGGCTCCATGTATACTTAGTATTGATTATCTCAAAAGGGGGCATTTCAGGGATCCTAAGGGGTATCGATGGGCCTTTGGAATAGAGGTCATCATGGACTGGCCTGAAGGTAAGAAGTTAGGAACACCACCAGCAGAAGAAGTATCGTGTGCAAAAGAGGCCCCACAATACAATGAACTACCAGAGAATGAAAAGAAATATGCCCTGTTCACAGATGGATCATGTCGTATTGTGGGAAAGCATCGCAGATGGAAAGCTGCTGTGTGGAGCCCCACACGACAAGTTGCAGAGGCCACTGAAGGGAAAGGAGAATCAAGCCAATTTGCAGAGGTAAAGGCTGTCCAACTGGCCTTAGATGTTGCTGAACGGGAGAGGTGGCCAATGCTCTATCTTTACACTGACTCATGGATGGTAGCAAATGCCTTATGGGGGTGGTTACAGAAGTGGGAGCAAAATACCTGGCAAAGAAGGGGTAAACCTATTTGGGCTGCTGAACTGTGGAAAGACATTGCTGCCCGAACAAAGAATATGGTTGTAAAGGTGCGCCATGTAGATGCTCATGTGCCCAAGAGTCGGCTACTGAAGAACAGCAAAATAACCATCAGGTAGATCGAGCTGCCAGAATTGAGGTAGCTCAAATAGACCTGGACTGGTCTACTAGTTGATCTAGTCAACTCTGTGACACCACTACACACACGCAAGAGGGGAGGGTCTGCATGCTAATGAACTCTTGGGGATGTAATGAATATGGATCCAAACTGTGGGAAAACTATTGATTATGTATTAGTTTAACCTATATCAGTAGCACAATTTTTCCTGATGGTGTGCCAGTTAGGAGGAACGATCCCCCTTGCACCTGGTGTCTGCACAGCACTGTTTAAAACATACCTGCTTTTATAACTACTTTGTGGTTACAGAGTTTGATTCCGCACGTCAATTTGGTAACCCAGATGGGACAACCTCTGCTCAGCTGCAGGACCGGCTGAGAAGCAGGATGCCTTAGGCGCACCCCGAGATTTCTCAGAAGGTCTCCCCTTCCTCATACGATCACTGTGGGAGAAGATAACGACCATCCATTGGCGGACCAGGTATGTGTATGGAATGAGGGGAACCCATAAGCCATATGGAGACGTCCTACGCTGGGTGTAGCCATTGTTGCTGCCCCTGGGAAGTGAGCTCACAGATTGGGTTGGTTGGAGTAGGAAAACTCAATGGGGAGTTCCTACAAAGGGGACCTCTAAGTCATACGCAGGGATTGGTAACATCAGATATTTTGTTAAATGACTACTTGGATTCTCGTGGCCATAACATTGGCAATCATTGGTTGTACTATTATCACCATCTGTTGTAAGTGTTCGGTACCGTGTATTTGAGTAATTGCTATCAAAACACTCAAAAGGAGTCCGGGGCTCTGATTTGGTAAAGTGTAAAGCCGGCATTGTGTGTGATTGTGAACAAATGTGTTTAGTACTTGTGACATTGCACAGCTGCAGTGTGAGTGGGGAGTATAACAATGATCGTTGTCTGTCTGTCTTTATGTTTTTGTATGAATTTATGAAATGGGACGACGAATCCAGAGAGATGCATGCTCCATTTAGGGAATGAATGTCTACTCATTTATGTAACATTGTGTCCTGCTTGCAAGGAGGTGTGTGAGGGAGGTGGGTCAATCAGTGCTGGTTCTGTGGCGAGGTGTTTATAACCAAACAATACGGATTGTTAGGGGAAAATGATAAGGTATGAAGGGTGTTTATGGAAACTGAAGAACTGTATGGTTTGATTTGTGGATTTTGAAGGGAGTGGGATAAACTGTTTTGATGGTATAAGAAAGTGTAATTGTTAATGGCATACAGAAGTAGAATTAAGGGTATGTGGAAGTGTAATTGAGGCTACGAACAGTGGAATAATGTACAAAGGAAAAATGATTAAAGAGAAAGTGAGTTTATCTGTGCTGGCATGAGAGCAACCCCCCCTCCACCATTCCCCTGCAAGCAGAACTTGGTGTGAGAGAGGGAGTTGGGTCTGGAGACTGCTGCTGTAAACATTACTTGCAAAGGGGGAGGTGGAGAGGATAGGGCACTGAAAGTGAGAATAGCCTCTGCAGAGATCTAAGAAACCCAAAATCCCAGTGTTAGCACTGGAAGCCTCTGGAGAGAAGGAGGTGAAACTGAAATAACTGAAATATGATGTTATTAGTTTATGTAATGATGAGAGTTTGGGAAGGACACAGGGCTGAGGAAGGCAAAGATGAGCAGGGTGTGACAGGGATATCTGGAGTGAAGAGAGGTGAGCGATATGAAGGAGAAACAAACAAAAACTGATTGAGAAACAGAGACAGTAACAAATTGGGAATAACAGCAGCTGTTACTGCTGTGGCACTAGAGTAGGGTCTTAGGACTGAAGGACCCAGAAATTCACTCAGAGAGAGGTGTATGTGGGAGGGGGGGGGGGGGGGAGGGCTAGATGAGCCCAGGGAGGGCTCCGCCCCGCTGAAATGAAAGCAGTGTGCAAACTGCAGAGAAAGAGGGAACCGTCTCTGGTTGCAAAGCCGAAGGATGGGAACCTGGGAAGTTCACTCTAGCAGATCCACTGGTTAAATTGCAGCTAGGAGAGCAGGATAAAGAGGTTTATCTTTTGGTGGATATGGGTGCCTCTTACCACCTGTAGATGATTTTGTAACAGGAGTAGGAGCTAATGCCCAAGAAGAAAAGGCTTACTTTTTTGGGATAAATTAAATGCAGGCTGAGAAAACAAGTAGGAATACATAAATTCTTGTACATGCCAGGTTATTCTGGCAAGAAATCAAAACTGGAGCTAAGGATCAAACAATATTAACTGATTGAGAATTGTAAGTCTTTAACACAAACTGGTAAAAACAAGGTTGTAGCCCTAGAAGTTACAGAAATCTTGAATAAGATACGATTAGGAGTTATGGGTATCAGGGATACCTAGCAGAGCCAAAAATTCAGCCCTAAATAGAAGTTCAGTTAAAAGCAAGAGTTAGCCCAGTCAGGGTAAAGCGGTGCCCTTTGAGGATATGTGACTGTAGAAGGATAAAAGAAATAATAGATAATTTTTGGAGTTTGGATTACTAATTGAATATGAATCCAAATACAGTACTCCAAACCTGGCGACGAAAAAATTGGAAAGTAAGTGCTTTAGTCAGGTACAAGGTTTGAGGGCAAGTAATAGAATAGTTGAACGCATACACTCAGCTGTGGCAAATCCATACACTTTATTAACCAAGTTAAGGAATGAGTAAGTGGAGTTTACCTTCTGGATTTGAAGGATGCCTTTTCTGCCCAGTTTGGCCAAAGGAAGCCTAAGGTTATTTGCCTTTGAATAGGAAAACCCCAATATGGGGAGAAGAGACTCAGTTAATCTGAACAGTATTACCCAGGGTTGTGAGAACAGCTCAATGGTTTTTGAGAACTGGTCAACTCGTGAACCTGAGACTTGGGTTCCTCCATCCCAGGGTGGAACCTTACTGCAGTACATGGATGCTACGGAAACAAAAGAGGACTGTGAGTTTGCTGAATTTCTTGGTTTAAATGATTAACAGTTTTAATATCTCATACAGTGTCTACTGTGTTGGTGGTAAAAGGGGGGCATTGGCTCTCACCTCAAAAGTTCCTGAAATCCCAGGCCATCCTGGTAGAACAGGATGATGTAGAAATAATTGTAATATTGTCAACCCGGTATCTTTCCTTAGCAGAAATCCTGGAGAACCAGTATTTCATGACTGCTTTGAAACAACTGAAGCTGCATATTCCAGCTGGTTGGACCCAAAGGATGAACCCTTAGAAGATGCAGAAGACAGCTGGCTTACCAACAGTAGCAGTTTTGTGAGACAAGGAAACTGTAAGGCAGGATATGCAGTAGCTGCTACTGACAAGGTAATCAAAGCACAACCATTACCTGAGGGGACTTTCCCTCAAAAGGCTGAAATAGCTGCCTGGACAAGAGCCTTAATTATGTGAACAGATGCTAATTATGCAATTGGGATGCTACACACTCGTAGTACCATCTGAAAAGAGCAAGGATTGCACACACAAAGAAAAGAGCATTATGTAAATCTACCAAAGAGTGTGCTATTATACATTGTAAAGGACACCAGAAAGGTAACACTGTACAGGAAACAGGAAATCAGATGATGGGTCAGGTGGCAGGACAGGTAGTTGAAGACTTTAATTCCAGACGGTAAACTTAAAATCTCTAAACCTGAATCAGAACCTGTAAAATATTCTAGAGAAGATAGCAATCTAATTAATGATTTAGAAGGGAGGGCAACAATGGCAAATTGATTTCTCATAACTCCCAAGAAAAGGGGGGTATCGCTGTATGTTGGTACTGATACCTTTTTACAGTGGCCAGAGGCATTTCATTGTAGAACTACTAAGGCACTTGGAGTAACTAAAGTATTATTACAGGAGGTTATTCCAAGATGCTGAGGAATTACTTGGTCTGTCAAGGAAAATACACCGTCGAAAGTTAAACTCAAGAAAAGATGAGTCAGTTACTAATTTGCTTTATCTCAGTGTACACAGGGTGGTGTCTGTGGCAAACTGATGTTGTGTGCTGTTACATTTTGTATTTTGGTTGCAAGAGTACTATATTTTGTGTTATATTTATTTACTTGTTATGGTTAAATGTATGATTGTCACTCTTCTCCATTCTGTTTGGATCAACCTTACATTTCTATTCTTAACAGTAGCCGCTATTAAGGAAAGTAATAACACTCTCATTAGTGGGGCATGAATATCATAATGGAAGTAATGTAATAAGCAGGTGTTGTTTGGGTAAAGGTTTCTGGTGGCTGTGCAGAGATGGAAGAGCTCAAACTCCCACCAGGCATAGTGAGAACTATTTGGAGCCAGTATCAAAATCCAAGCAGGGTTAAAAGGGTAAATAACCCATTGGTAAGGTATAATAAAGGATACCACAGCTTCGTGAGAGCCCTTATTGCGGTCTTAGGAGTAGCTCAGCTGGAAAAGGCTATAGTGAATGTCTCTGCAACTCTAGAAATACTAGAAAATGCCACAACAAACGCATTACGAGCAATCCAAGAGGAGGTATCCTCTTTGTCCAAAGCAGTACTCCAAAACAGGATGGCATTACATCTATTAACAGCTAAAGATGGAGGGGTATGCACAACAATAAATCAGAGTTGCTGTGCTTACATAAATAAGGATCTGAGAATTGAAACAGACTTAAGGAAAATATGGGAGCAAACAGAAGTCCTGCATAGGACAAGTATCAATAACACTGACTGGGAAACAGATCTGTGGGGCTCACTTACTAGCTGGTTACTGTATCTAGGATGGTTAAGGTGGCTTTTCTTGGCATGCATCGTACTGGTACTATTGGTGGGCCTTACCTGTGGGTAATGAGGTGTTCTATGTGCCTGTGTCAGAATACTAGAAGGGAGTACGAGGTACGGAAGAGACATGAGTTAAGGCAAAAGGTTGAAAGTGGGGCTTATTTCACACGCTAAGAAGGAGTAATCTAGCAGGTGGAAATCCTACTAGATTAAAGAAAAGGGGGGAACTGAAAGGTGAGAAGGGTCCCATAAGTGAAAGTAAAAAGGCAAGAAGGCTTCACAGTGACTGAGAATAAGGGGGGTGAAGGGGGATAGTTAAAGTTTATAGAAGTAAGAATGTAGAGCTTGTTAGAAAATAAGGGAAGGCAGACACTGTGCCTAGGATAGCGAGGGGGATGAAGGCCATACCGATAAGGTCTGAGAACAACCCAGAGACACCTGGCAGGGAGGTGATTAGATGTCCACAGGGCAAAAAGAAATACATTTGGAGGGATGCCCCCCCCAAAAGGTCAGAAGTTAACAGCAAGAAAGGTCAGAAGCCTTTGCAAGGAAAACAACAAATCTTCATCCCACGACCCACTACACGCACACAAGAGGGGAGGGTCTGCACACTAATGAACTCTCGGGGGTGTAATGAATATGGATCTGAATTCCAGGAAAACTATTGATTATGTATTAGTTTAACCTATATCTGTAACACAATTATTCCTGACCATGTGCCAGTTAGGAGGAACGTTCCCCCTTGCACCCGGTATCTGTGCAGCACTGATTTAAACATACCTTCTTTTATAACTACTTTATGGTTATAGCATTTGATTCCGCATGTCACCCCCACCCTTCTCCATCCCTTCGTACTCCACCCTCTTTACCCATCAAGTTCAGTATGAACCCTTGAACTACCTGCTCAATCCCAGTCACCCTCATTTTTTCCCCTTCCCCCTTTGTACCTAGTTTAACCATCTTTCAATGAGTTTCGCCAGTTCCTCGGCTAAGATCCTCTTATCACTCATAGACAGGCTACTTCCATCTGTTGTCATCATGCCAGGAGCTGATAAAATTGCCCCATGGTATATATTAAAAAAAAAAAAAAAAAAAAAAAAAAAAAACCCACACCAAAATTCCCGCATTTGCACCAACCTCTAAGCCATTTTTTTAAGGGTTTTTTTTTTTTGATCCTCTCAGTATCCTTCCCTGCCTCTGAAAGTACAGAAGAAAAAAACACCTGCACACCTACTCCATCAACTACCTGCTCCAGACCCCTAAAGTCTTTTTGATAGTCCTCAAGCTTTTCTCAGCAACTTCATCACTACTAGCCTCAACTATCAATAAGGGATAATAATCAAAAGGATGAATCAGACCAGGAAGTTTCCTAGAAACATCCCTGACCCATGCCCCAGGGAGACAGCACACCTCCCTATGGGTAGGGTCGGGCCAACATATAGGGCCCTCTGTTTCCCTCAGAAAGAAGTCACCTATGATAATCACCCTTCTTTCCTTCACTGAGGAAGCAGTCTTGAAATGTGAAATCAACTGCTTCACCTGAGGTAACCTCACAAGTAGGTCTCCCACTGCACCCTCACTCACCTCTCTTTTGAGTTCCAGGGCCTCAAACCTATCTCACACAGGCACTTGGAGAACCGAGAATGGTTTGGATGGGGTGTATGGGAACTGCTGAGTCACGGCCTGAACCTCTGATTGATCACCTGAGGCAAGCCATGAGTCATCCAGAGGAGCACAGGTGAAGGCAATTCACCTGTGCTGCCAGAAGGGGGGCAGCCTGGCTCCACCCCTCCTAGATCTATTTAAGAGCTGGCTAACAGTGGGGAAACATCTTGTCTGGAGATCCCTTCTTCTGGTGCTTTTTATAGGTGAGCCTAGCATACTGATAAGTTTTCCTTTTATTTTCCTTATTGTCTTAGTCTACTTTGCCTAACTCTCTCGTTCTTTTGTGGTTATAGCATCTTAATATCCATTGATTATATACGTGGCGAGCCAAATACACCAGATATACTAAAATTTACATCATGTCTTTTCTTTGGAATTTCTATAAATGGATCAAGGGGGAAAACAAATAATGCTCTAAAAAAATGATTCCAGGGCAGATTCCAGGATCCTGGGGTGTATTTATGTCACGGAGTTCACACTTTAATGCCCCATACATTACATGATGTTTTGATGTGGAATACTGAAATCCAAAAACAAACAAACAAACAAAAAAAAAAACATAGAACCATGAAAATTTAAAAGAGCATAGCCAACGGGTCGAGGGAGGTGATCCTCCTCCTCTACTCTGCCCTGGTAAGGCCTCATCTGGAGTACTGCGTCCAGTTCTGGGCTCCCCAGTACAAAAAAGACAGGGATCTCTTGGAAAGAGTCCAGCAGAGGGCCACAAAGATGTTGAAGGGCCTGGAGCATCTCTCAAGAAGAAAGCCTGAGTGAACTGGGTCTGTTCAGCCTTGAGAAAAGAAGACTGAGAGGGGACCTGATCCAGATCTATAAGTATCTAAAGTGTGGGGGGCAGAATGGCGAGGCCGGACTCTTTTCAGTGGTGAGTGGAGACAGGACAAGGGGAAACGGCTGGAAACTGCAGCATAGGAAGTTCCGCACAAACATGCGCAAGAACTTCTTTACAGTGAGGGTGACAGAGCACTGGAACAGGCTGCCCAGGGAGGTGGTGGAGTCTCCTTCTCTGGAGATGTTCAAGACCTGCCTGGATGCCTACCTGTGCTACCTGGTGTAGGGAACCTGCTTTGGCAGGGGGGTTGGACTCGATGATCTCTGGAGGTCCCTTCCAACCCCTACGATTCTGTGATTCTGTGATTTGAGGCATCCCCCTATTATGAGTTAGCTGTTATCATTGAAAAATGGGATCCTTTACGTGTTATGGGTAATATCTCCCCATATCGCATGGTGGACTACTTTCAAGGGCTTAGCAAGGAAGTGCTCATCACTGAAGAAAGACCACTGGCTGCCTCCATGGTGGCATGGCCACTATCAAGGGCCTTAAATCATGTGGGTATAAGAAATAATACTTGAGAAAATGAAAATCAGCTTCTGAAAGATCGCACTGAAAAACTGCAGTATGAACTTTGATTTTAACAGGGAAGAAGCCAATTCTACGTATTCCCGTAGGCCAAGTTTGCAACATTTCAATAAACGATGACTGGACTCCTGAATCAACGGACTTGGCTGATCAGGAAACTAACCAATCCAAATTAGATCTTGAATATCCAATTCTGACTGATTCACTAGAAGTCCGTCCTCTCATAACCCAGAAAACAGAAAAAGTGCAGGACAGACTGGCATGGTTGCCGCCTGATCAGTGGCCCTCTGCCCAGACTCATTTACATGTAACGGCCTGGCCATACATGGCAACAGAATTAATGGATTTAGTACAGTGATTTTGGCAGAAGCCTAGAGAAAGTGTGCAGGCTTGGTTATTAAGACTGTGGGATTCTGGGGCAGAAAGTGTCTTGGTGAATGGCCCAGGAATAGCCAAGTTGCCCACCATGACTGTCCATCCTGCTCTCAGGCGGAGGTTATATGTGGGTCATCAATATCGTGATGAAAACCATTCTATAATAGAATGGTTAATGGCAGCCTGCCGTATGATATGGCTGAATAAATGAGACATAGCTTTACATACAGGCATGTGGTCCTCCATGGAGGACTTACAAAACTATATCCACGAACTGGGTGTAAGAGAGGCTATCTATGAAGACACATTTGATGGCCCTGAAGTGATTAAATTTTCAGCAGGGATGAGAGATTTAATTTCACAGCAAGCTCCCTCCCATCTCTATGGTACCCTAGTCTCTATATTAAATCTCTTTGTGGCCTCAAAAGCCGTTGTCCAGCAGGCTGCCTAGTTAGTTGCTGACTTGGGCGAAACAGAACGCCTGCGGAGTAGACACAATATTCGGATAATGGACACATTGAGTAGGGAGATAAACACCTGTCATTGTGTCCTAGATCTAGCAAATAATTTCTTCACTATCCCAATTGCTGAGGAATCACAAAATCAGTTTGCGTTTACGTGGGGAAGCAGGCAGTGGACCTTTCAGGTCCTGCTTCAGGGGTACGTACATTCACCAACGTATTGTCACAATCTAGTGGCGCGTGATGTGGCTGATTGGAGAAAACCTGATGACGTTAACCTATATCATTATATTGATGATCTCTTGCTGACATCCGACTCACTGGAGGCAGTAGGACAGGTGGCAGACCTGTTGCCTATTTACAACAGAGGGGATGGGCTATAAATCCCCAAAATGTGCAAGGTCCAGGCCTGTCCGTAAAATTCCTGGGGGTGGTTTGGTCAGGAAAGACCAAGGTGCTACCCAGTGCTGTCATAGATAAGGTTCAGGCAGTCCCAGTCCCTACAGCAGTGAAGCAGCTGCAAGAGTTTCTAGGTACATTGGGTTATTGGCGTTCCTTTATTCCTCACCTAGCACAGCTGCTAAGGCCACTGTACAGACTCACAAAAAAGGGGCAGCTATGGGACTGGGGGAAAACTGAACAGGATGCTTTACTACAAGCAAAACTGGCAGTTAAACAAGCCCAGGCGTTGGGTTTATTTGATCCTACCCTCCCAGCCGAGTTGGACGTTCATGTTACTCAAGACGGCTTCGGTTGGGGCCTGTGGCAATGCCAGAGCTCTGTTCGGACCCCCATTGGTTTCTGGTCTCAGGTTTGGCACGGAGCAGTAGAAAGATACAGTATGATTGATAAACAGTTATTGGCTGCCTATTTGGCATTACAGGCAGTAGAGCCAATAACTCAAACGGCTGCAGTTACAGTCAAGACCACTCTGCTGATTCAGGGGTTGGGTGAAAGATCTGACCCACCTTCCTAAGACAGGGGTGGCCCAAGCACAAACAGTGGCACGATGGGTCGCCTACCTCAGCCAAAGGAGTAGTCTGTCTTCACCCTTTTTTTCACCCTTGAAAGAGGAACTCCAGAAGATGCTAGGCCCAGTGACGTATCACAGTGATGCACCAAAAGAAACACTGGTCGCTCTACCACGGAAGAGTCCCGTTCAGGAGGGAAAATGTCCTGTCCCTGAAGATGCCTGGTACACAGATGGGTCCAGCAAGGGCAACCCGAGCAAGTGGAGAGCAATAGCATACCATCCTTCCACCGAGACAATCTGGTTCGACGAGGGGGATGGTCAGAGCAGCCAATGGGCAGAACTGCGAGCCGTGTGGATGGTTATAACCAAGGAACCCGGTGATGGTATCCTGAACATCTGCACAGATAGTTGGGCTGTGTACCGGGGGCTCACTCTTTGGATTGCACAGTGGGCCACCCAGGAATGGACTATCCACGCCCGACCGATCTGGGGCAAAGACATGTGGTTAGATATATGGAATACGGTCAAACACAGGACTGTATGTGTCTACCATGTTTCTGGTCATCAGCCCCTACAGTCACCGGGAAACGATGAAGCTGACACTCTGGCCCGAGTTTGATGGATTGAGAATTCACCGTCTGAGAACATTGCCCACTGGTTGCATCAGAAGCTACGGCATGCTCGATAAAAGACAATGTGGGCAGCTGCTAAAGCATGGGGACTGCCCGTACAACTATCTGATATCGTCCAGGCATGCCAGGATTGCGACGCTTGCTCCAAGATGAGACCGAGATCGCTTCTCAAAACAACAGCCCATCTTGCTAGGGGACACAATCCTCTCCAGCGATGGCAGGTCGTTTACATCGGGCCCCTTCCTCGCTCCGAAGGGGCAAGATACGCCCTGACCTCTGTCGACACTGCAAGTGGGCTACTGCAGGCCTATCCAGTACCGAAAGCAAACCAGGCATATACCATCAAGGCACTCACTAAACTGATGTCTGACTATGGGACTCCTCAAGTCATCGAGAGCAACCAAGGGACTCATTTTACTGGTGCAACGATACAGCGCTGGGCAGAAGTAAATAACATCGAATGGCAATTCCACCTGCCATATAATCCAACAGGGGCAGGCCTCATTATAATGGTATTCTTAAGGCTGCCCTGAAGACAGACTCCCAGTCCCTGCAGGGGTGGACGAAAAGACTGTATGAAACCTTGCGGGACCTGAATGAAAGACCTCGAGATGGCAGACCCAGCACCCTGAGAATGTTGCAGACGACATGGGCCACCCCGCTTAGGATCCAAATTACGGGCACTGATCATCAGGTAAGACCCTAGTTTGGTAACGAAAATGATCTTCTGCTCCCTGCCCCTGAGAATTTAGAGCCGGGTACCCATAAAATAAAATGGCCCTGGGAGGTGCCGCTAGGACCCAAGTGGTGTGGCCTACTTGCACCTTGGGGGACACTATTGGAGGTGGGATGCTCAGTAGTCCCTCCAGTAATATGTACATGGCCTACTGATATTGTGGTCAACTCTCCGATCTTTATTGCTAAAGGGTTCCCCATCGTGTCCCTGTGGCAGATCAGGGCACCTCCTTTGGTGCCTGATATCATTATGCAGCCGCAGATATCTGGCCAGAAGGTGTGGTACAGGCAGCCAGGGCGTGCCCCAGTACAGGCGGAAGTGTTGACCCAGGATAGAAATATGGCCTGTGTCTTGCCCTGGAGAACAGACCTTCCCCTCCTGGTACCTCTGAAACATCTGTATTACTCCCCGTGAGTCTGTGAGCCTTCAGGACCAGTGGAAGGAACAAAATGCCATCAAGTGTTCCAGTGTTGCTGTCAGATCATGTGCAACATGTGGTGATGGTCTACATGGGACTGATGGAACATAGAACGGACCTGCACCTCAGGACCTCATGCCTCCAGTTACATCTTCGAGCACTGGCCCATAGAATAATATGGACATCCACTGATCATCTCTCGTCTTGAATTGTACCAATATGCGTCACGATAAAATTGTGTAAGCCTCGTGATATACTGGATCACTGTTTTGGGGAAAGCTTACCCTTTTGTTAACCTGATCCTTGGTTCGTGCCATAAAGGTGTGGAATGTATGGGAGCTGCTTAGTCTTGGCCTTAATTTCTGATTGATCACCTGATGTGAGCCATGAGTCAGCCAGCAGAGCACAGGTGAAGGCCATTCACCTGTGCTGCTGGAAGGGGTAGAGCCTGGCTCCACCTCTCCTAGACCCATTTAAGAGCTGACTGCTGGGGGGGGGAAGATCTCTTCTTGTACTTTTTTCTTTGGAATTTGTAGTAAGCTTAGGATACGGGTAAGCATTCTATCTATTCTGTTTTGATATAATAATTGTTTTCTGGAACTCTCTTATGTGTTTTATAATTATAGTATCTGTACATTTATGGATTATACACTTGGAAAGCGAGACAAGCTAAGTATATTGAGATTTATATCATGTTCCTTCTGTAGGGTTTCTATAAATGGATTAGGGGGAGAACATCATCCCTTAAGACAAAATGATCCCCAGACAGATTCCAGGGTTTTGGGGTTTTCCTTGTTGCCAATTAACAATTGTAGTTGAGAAGTGGGGTCACCTGCGTACTGTGGGGAATATTTCCCTATTCCACATAATATGATACATTCAAGGATTAAGCAGGAACTTTATGGATTAACAGGGAGAAGACCTACTTAACATTCCTTGATAGGTCAGGTCCACAGTATTTCAGTATTTCATAACCACATGTAATGGTTCTATGTTTTTTGGGTTTTTTTCTTGTTTTGTTTTTTTGGATTCAGTATTCCACATCAAAACATCATGTAGTGTACGGGGTGTTGAAGTGTTAATGCCCCAGTTCCAGTTACCTATCCCTGTACATTACAGAAGTCACGGGCTCTGGCCCGTCTGGGCGGGGGGGGGGGGGGCAGTGCTCCTGAGCACCTACAGTACATTGATGACATCATTGTGTGGGGTGATACAGCAGAAGTCTTTACAAAAGGAGAGCGAATAATCCGAATTCTTCTGAGTGCTGGTTTTGCTATTAAGCGAAGCAAAGTGAAAGGACCTGCCCAGGAGATTCAGTTCCTAGGTATCAAGTGGCAAAATGGCCGTCGTCACATCCCGACAGATATGGTCGACACAATCACTGCTATGTCTCCACCCACTAGCAAAAGAGAGACACAATCTTTTCTGGGTGCAGTGGGCTTTTGGAGAATGCACTTTCCAAACTACAGCCTCATTATAAGCCCCCTTTGTTATGTGACGCGAATGAGAAATGAGTTTACATGGGGCCCTGAGCAGCAGCAGGCTTCTGAGCAGATTAAACAGGAGATAGCCCGTGCTGTGGCCCTAGGGCCAGTACGGACGGGACAGGGTGTTAAGAACATCCTCTACACTGCTGCTGGAGAGAAAGGCCGCACTTGGAGTTTGTGGCAAAGAGCCTCAGGAGAGACTGGAGGCCGACCCCTGGGATTCTGGAGTCAGGCATACAGAGGGTCAGAAGAGGGCTACACTACAACTGAGAAGGAGATCTTAGCCGCATATCAGGGGGTTCGGGCTGCTTCTGAAGTGATCAGTCCTGAAAATGCAGCTCCTTCTGGCACCTTGACTGCCAGTGCTGAACTGGATGTTCAAGGGAAAGGTTCCCTCCACCAATGATGTTACTGATGCCACTTGGAGCAAGTGGATTGCACTGATTACACAACGAGCACGGATGGGGGATCTCAGCTGTCCAGGAATCCTAGAGGTCATCATGGACTGGCCTGAAGGTAAAAAGTTAGGAACACCACCAGGAGAAGAAGTATCGCGTGCAAAAGAGGCCCCACCATACAATGAACTACCAGAGAATGAAAAGAAATATGCCCTGTTCACAGATGGATCGTGTCGTATTGTGGGGAAGCACCGCAGATGGAAATCTGCTGTGTGGAGCCCCACACGACAAGTAGCAGAGGCCACTGAAGGGAAAGGAGAATCAAGCCAATTTGCAGAGGTAAAGGCTGTCCAACTGGCCTTAGATGCTGCTGAGCGGGAGAGGTGGCCAAGGCTCTATCTTTTCACTGACAAGTCTTTTGGCGACATGGCGCCCCAGAAAAGATTGAGTCAGAGAATGGGACTCATTTCAAAAATTCTCTTGTAAATACTTGGGCCAAAGATCATGGCATTGAGTGTATTTACCACTGGGTGGCGGAACGTTTAAGCACTGGGAGAAGTATTTGGCAGAAGCCACCTGGTTAGTCAATACCAGAGGATCTATCAATCGTGATGGTCCTAACCAATCCAATTTCCTACATACTGTAGAGGGAGATAAAGTCCCCGTTGTACATGTAAAGAGCATGTTAGCAAAGGCAGTTAGGGTTCTTACAGCTTCTGGAAAGGGCAAACCTCTCCGTGGTACTGTTTTTGCCCCAGGGCCAGGATCCACTTGGTGGGTAATGCAAAAGAATGGGGATGTCCAATGAGTACCACAAGGAAACTTGATACCGGAGCAGTGGAATCATGAGTCAGGGCCCGTAAGGGTCTTGGAAAACAGATGTTAAATGACCTTATTTGGGCTCGGGTCCAATTTGCCAAGATTGACCGCCAACCCAATCACATTCTTTTTCAGCTATGGAGAAAACTGAAGGATAATAAGAAATTCAAAAATTACCTTAAGAAACCAAGGGTAAGAGTTATACAGAGAGTACCAACAATTACATGGAACCTCGAGGATTTCATTGTTTCCAACAGAAAAAGAATGCCCCTCTGGTGTCTTGGGCTATGATGTCCGAGCCACCTGAAACAAAAGACTTAACTTTGACTCAGTTCATGGTGTGGCAAGGGTTGTTAGTCCCTATAGGCCCTAGTCCTTTAGGCCCTAGGTAGAGTTGACAGTATTATGGTCCCAGAAAAATGTCCAGAGAGTTATGGCACTTGTCGATACAGGAGCAGAAACATCAATTATCTACGGAGATCTGGCCAAATTTGATGGAGTCAGAGTGGTGATTGGTGGTTTTGAGGGACAGGCTATTCCTGTCACCCAAACATGGTTAAAACTGGGGATTGGGCATCTCCCACCCCGGGAGTACAAGGTGTCTATTGCCCTAGTCCAAGAATACATCCTGGGCATAGATATTCTATGGGGTCTGGCTCTCCAGAAAACCGTGGGAGAGTTCAGACTTGGACAGAGATGTATCAGTATCTGGGTGGGGCAGGCAATATTAAGAGGCCATGCGAAACATGGGCCTGTTTGCCTGTTGAAACCGCGCTGGATTACTAATGTTAGACATTATAGACTCCCGGGTGGGCAGGATGAAATATCGAGAACGGTGCAGGAATGAGAAAAAGTGGGCATTATAAGACCTGCACACTGCCCATATAACTCCCCCATATGGCCAGTACGAAAGTCGGATGGCACATGGAGGATGACAGTAGATTACAGAGAATTAAATAAGGTCACGCCACCTATTCATGCGGCCGTACCCAATATTGCCTCCCTAATGGACACATTGAGTAGGGAGATAAAAACCTATCATTGTGTCCTAGATCTAGCAAATGCATTCTTCACTATCCCAATTGCTGAGGAATTGCAAGATCAGTTTGCGTTTACGTGGGGAGGCAGGCAGTGGACCTTTCAGGTCCTGCCACAGGGGTACGCGCATTCACCAACGTATTGTCATAATCTAGTGGCGCGTGACCTGGCTGATTGGACAAAACCTGATGATGTTAACCTATATCATTATATTGATGATCTCCTGCTGACATCCGACTCACTGGAGGCAGTAGGACAGGCAGCAGATTCATTAACTGCCTATTTACAACAGAGGGGATGGGCTATAAATCCCCAAAATGTGCAAGGTCCAGGCCTGTCCGTACAATTCCTGGGGGTGGTTTGTCCAGGAAAGACCAAAGTACTTCCCAGTGTCATAGATAAGGTTCAGGAGTTCCCAGTCCCTACAACATCAAAGCAGCTGCAAGAGTTTCTAGGTATATTGGGTTACTGGCGTTCCTTTATACCTCACCTAGCGCAGCTGCTAAGGCCACTATACAGACTCACAAAAAAGGGGCAGCTATGGGACTGGGGAAAATCGAACAGGATGCTTTCCAACAAACAAAACTGGCAGTTACACAAGCTCAGGCATTGGGTATATTTGATCCTACTCTCCCAGCCGAGTTGGATGTTCATGTTACTCAAGACGGCTTCGGTTGGGGCCTGTGGCAACGCCAGAGCTCTGTTCGGACCCCCATTGGTTTCTGGTCTCAGGTTTGGCACGGAGCAGAAGAACGATACAGTATGATTGAAAAACAGTTATTGGCTGCCTATTCGGCATTACAGGCAGTAGAGCCAATAACTCAAACAGCTGCAGTTATAGTCAAGACCGCTCTGCCGATGCAGGGGTGGCTGAAAGATCTGACCCACCTTCCTAAGACAGCGGTGGCCCAAGCACAAACAGTGGCACTATGGGTCGCCTACCTCTGCCAAAGGAGCAGTCTGTCTTCATCACCCTTGAAAGAAGAACTCCAGAAGATCCTAGGCCCAGTGACGTATCACAGTGATGCACCAAAAGAAATACTGGTCGCTCCACCAGAGAAGAGTCCCGTTCAGGAGGGAAAATGTCCTGTCCCTGAAGATGCCTGGTACGCAGATGGGTCCAGCAAGGGCAACCCGAGCAAGTGGAGAGCAATAGCATACCATCCTTCCACCGAGACAATCTGGTTCGACGAGGGGGATGGTCAGAGCAGCCAATGGGCAGAACTGCGAGCCGTGTGGATGGTTATAACCAAGGAACCCGGTGATGGTATCCTGAACATCTGCACAGATAGTTGGGCTGTGTACCGGGGGCTCACTCTTTGGATTGCACAGTGGGCCACCCAGGAATGGACTATCCACGCGCGACCGATCTGGGGCAAAGACGTGGTTAGATATATGGAATACGGTCAAACACAGGACTGTACGTGTCTACCATGTTTTTGGTCATCAGCCCTTACAATCACCGGGAAACGATGAAGCTGACACTCTGGCCCGAGTTTGATGGATTGAGAATTCACCATCTGAGAACATTGCCCACTGGTTGCATCAGAAGCAACGGCATGCTGGACAAAAGACAATGTGGGCAGCTGCTAAAGCATGGGGACTGCCCATACAACTATCTGATATCGTCCAGGCATGCCAGGATTGCGACGCTTGCTCCAAGATGAGACTGAGATCGCTTCCCAAAACAACAGCCCATCTTGCTAGGGGACACAATCCTCTCCAGCGATGGCAGGTCGATTACATCAGGCCCCTTCCTCGCTGCGAAGGGGCAAGATACGCCCTGACCTGTGTCGACACTGCAAGTGGGCTACTGCAGGCCTATCCAGTATTGAGAGCAAACCAGGCATAGACCATCAAGGCACTCACTAAACTGATGTCTGCCCCCCATCATATCCCTATGGCAGATCAGGACACCCCCTTTGTTGCCTGATATAATTATGCAGCCGCAGACATCCGGCCAGAAGGCGTGGTACAGGTGGACAGGACGTGCCCCAGTACAAGAGGAAGTGTTGACCCAGGATAGAAATACAGCCTGTATCTTGCCCTGGAGTGAAGACCTTCCCCTCCTGGTACCTCTGAAAGATCTGTATTACTCCCCGTGAGTCTTTGAGCCTTCAGGATCACCAGAAGGAACGAAATGCCATCAAAGCATTCCAGTGTTACTGTCAGATCACGTGTAACACCCGGTGGTGGTCTACATTGGACTGATGGAACATAGGAAGGAGCTGCACCACCTCACAATCACATGCCTCCGGTTACATCATCGAGCACTGGCCCATTAAAGAATATGAACATTCACTGATCGTCACTCGTCTTGAATTGTACCAACATGCGTTGTGATATATCAGATCTCTGTATTAGGAGAAGCTTACCCTTTAGTCTACCTGATCATTGGTTCATGCCATGAAGGGCTGGAGTGTATGGGAACTGCTTAGTCATGGCCTGAACCTCTGATTGATCACCTGAGGTGTGCAATGAGTCAGCCACAGGAGCACAGGTGAAGGCTGTTCACCTGTGCTGCTGGAAGTGGTGGAGCCTGGCTGTACCTCTCCTAGACCTATTTAAGAGCTGACTACGAGGGGGTAAGGGGCTCTTCTGGATATCTTTGGGTTTCTTAGTGTGTCTGGGAATCAGGTAAGCATTCTGTTTTTCTCTTTTGGTGTAGTAACTGTTTATCTAAACTTTCTGGTACATTTTATAATTATAACATCTGTACATTTATTGATTATATAGTTAGCTTTTGTCTTTCTTATGGCTTCTTGAAGCTTGGCAGTCAAGGGTCAGGGTCAAGAGTGGGTGTTACGAGCTCCACCCTTGTTAGCTCAGTAGCCTGCTCACAGCTGCCAGCCCCCCAGTGTGGCACAGTGTTTTTGCTGGCTTCAGAAAAGCCCTGAAGATCGTTTTGTTGGTCCTTTTTGCTGTAGGTCCCTTGCGACTTCCTGCCCTGAAGTTTGTCTCCTCAGTAATAATTGTTTAACGTGTTGTTAGGGCTTTTAAACTTTACTTTGGATGACCCAGGCCACTATGCCCGAACCACCTGAGGAACAAGAATTGGCAATTGTGCAGTTACTTGCGTGACGGGGGATGCCAGCCCCCTTGTAACTAGGGCCTTCAGTCGGGACCAAAAGTCCTGTTAAGCTGCCAGTTTTTTGGTCCCAAAAGAACATACAAAGGGTTATGGCATTGGTTGACACAGGAGCGGAAACATTAATTATTTATGGGAATCTGACTACATTTAATGGGGATGGAGAGATGATTGGTGGCTTTGGGGAACAGACCATTTCAGTCACCCAAACATGGTTGAAATTGGGGGTTGGGAGTTTTCCTCCCTGGTAGTATAAGGTATCTATTGCCCCAGTCCCAGAGTACATTTTGGGCATAGACATTTTATAGGGTCTGGCTCTCCAGACAACCATAGGGGAATTCAGACTCCAACAGAGGTGCATTAGTGTCTGGGTGGTGCAGGTGATATTGAGAGGCCATGCAAAGCATGAGCCTATTTGCCTGCTGGAACTGTGCCAGATTACTAATGTGAGGCAGTATAAACTACAGGGGTGGCAAGATGAGAAATCAAGGACTGTGCAGGAATTAGAAAAAGTAGGGATCATAAGACCTTCACATAGCCATATAATTTCTCCATATGGTCATTGCACCTTTGTTGTAACGGCTGTCTTAACACCTGATGAGTGGTGCTGTCATCATGCCTTTGTTGTAACGCCTTTCCCATTCTATTGAGCCGTCCTATTGCTACAGTGTGTTATTAACTGTGTTTTTTCACCTGGAGCCCAAACATGGCATTGTACCAGATTCTATTAAGAAAGCTATTCTGTCCCCAGCTGAAACTGACATACAGTTAAGCTGCAATGCTTGTACCGGTATACGTATTCAGAATTAAGTAACTTAAAATTAAATAATAAAGGATTTTTTTTTTAATTCTCATCTCTTCTGTTTCTCTGAAATGTTATTTTAATGAAGTTAACAAGTCATCAACTATTGTTTACATTTCACATTGTTTTTTAATTCTGTACCTCTATCTTCCTTCCTTTATAGGTCAAAGCACATTTACTAAAGATAGAGGTGCTTTTATTTCATTAAGGATTACTCGAACTATTGAAACAAGCTACATGTTTCCTCCTCTGAATCACAATATTGGCCAAGCTTAGAAAGAAATTAACTACCTTTGTTTTCTTTCTTTAAAAATGCTCCGCTGGATCAAATAATTCCAGAAATTGTCTCACTCTTGCACTGGCAAAAATGATTTTAGAGAACTGGTGCTCTGATTCAAGCATATGTTTTTTGTGGTACCATTCTGCAAATTAGCAGGACAGTCACAACTCTTCCCACAGCTGGAAAAATGATATTTTGCCATGGCTGTCACCAAACAGAATCTGGAGGTTGTTATCAGAGCTTAATTTTCACAATCAGTGAACTTTTTCAATATTTAGCATTGCCCTTAACTTTTTCATTTGAGAAAATTTCTGCTTTCTTTCAAGAAATGTTTCATGTTCTGTCTTAAGCAAGTTCTTTTCAAATATCATATAGCTCTTTACTCACTAGCCTAAGTGAATTAACTTAATTATCTAATTGTCCCCCCTCCCCTTCCAAAAATACCCCACACTTTCCATCCCTTGTAGGCTCCCTTTAGGACTTCTACCTATATTTCTACAATGATAACAAAGCTTTATCCTCCCACTGTGGAAACTGGAAATTCTCTTATTCATTTTAAAGTTTGGCAATTTAAGAACACTCTTTGGGTGAAAGACGATAATTCTTTAGATCTAAAACTAGAATCTGAATAATCCTTTGCTTGATATCTCTGCTTCTCTATCTTTGCTATCCAGCAGTATAACCCTCAGAAGAGAATCATCTGTTAAAACAGTAAAATCTGTAAGGCATCACACACTGCTTATAAGAATGGCAGGAAAGAACTGTTAAAAATGGTTCATTCAACCCTATTCTTTACCCTAGAACTATTGAACTATCACTGCAGTGATGCACTGTAATACAGTTTTCAATAAGAACAAGGTATATTTTCCCAACTTTAATAGTTCATTAATATGAATTTATGAACTTTGCCAGAAGAAATTCAAATAAAATGAAACTAAAATCCAGTCAATCATCCAGGAAATTAAACTTCAGTAGGTAAACTAAATGTTATTTTTAGGGAAAATACCCAGTAGAGTTATTTCCATGCTTATTCTAATATATCACTCTTAGAAGATGTCAAAATGTACAGCTTTCTATCACTATTAGGTACAACGTAAGGCACAAACATCACACATGTATGTTTGTTGTCAATATCATTGCTCCACGCTTCCAGAACAACTTAAATTGTAACACAATAAGAAATTCTTACCGCTTTGTACCCCGTATCTGGTCTGCATGCTTTTCTCCCTGAAAACATTAGGATTCCTTGCAAGAATAGCCTGCAGCAAGACTGGTACATCTCCCTCTGGATCATCGCTGCC
The DNA here is from genome assembly GCF_023343835.1 of Lagopus muta. Classification (NCBI taxonomy): domain Eukaryota; kingdom Metazoa; phylum Chordata; class Aves; order Galliformes; family Phasianidae; genus Lagopus; species Lagopus muta. The sequence continues at coordinate 3,282,227 of NC_064471.1, forward strand.
AAGATTATCTTTCAGTTCTCTGCAATTGTGGAAGTAAGCAAATAAAGAAGCAAATGAGTTTTCAAATTGAAAGAAATAGCGATCAAATTTATAAAAAAAAAAAAAAAAAAAAAAAAAAAAAACCACAACTCTACAAAGCACTGTTCCCTGTCCGTATTTTTTTTTTTCTTCTCTCTTGTTTAAGGAACGGATGAAAAACTATTCCTACCAGTCTTTATAATTATTTTCTATTATTAAGCACATATATCCATGGTTGTCAGTTGAAATTTCTTAGGGCCACTTTTGTATCTTAATCTTATCTGCAGAAGACCACTTTGGCACAACATGTAGAAAGTGTTGTATAAGTGAAAATAATATATATGAATACCAATTATTCAAGTTGTATATTTTATAATAAAACGGAAAATTAGAATATCATTGATATCACAGGATTGCCACTGAACCATCAAAAACGTAATGGATTTCTATAAATGCATCTGTGCTTTCATTTATTGCTTGTTTTGAGGACTTTTCAAGAGCTATTTCCATTTGATCAAAACAATTAATTGGAATATGTAGGAAAAAAAACGCTGTCAATGTAAGACAATTAAATCACTCAAAAATGATCAAAGACCATACTTGCTGATTCAATTTTTATAATATTAAAGTTCAAAACCGATTCAGATTTGACATGGGTCTGTCATGGTTTTGTGTTTTTGCCATCTCTCTCTGCTCTCAGAGAGCTTCAGCAGGGAACTTTATCAGCAGTTCAGGTTTCTGTGCTGAAAAACATGACCTTGAAAGCCCAGGCGGACTGCCAGTATTCTGGCATATTTGTAAACTTTGAGCACTGCTTAGTGTGGGCAGTGCTTTTATGTGTGTTTTTTTTTTCTCCTCTTCTCAGCTTCCATTCATTAACCCCTTTTTAGCAGCTACCAGAGATGAAATCACTCTTCATTCTGGGGGTGCTGTCTAAAGGATTAAAAGCCATTATGTTCCTCACAACGTGTTGGCCAATTATCAATGTCATGATTTTTTGTTGTGGAATTGTGTTCATATATAACCAAATAAGGGCACTGATGGAGACACCTGCACAGCACTTATATGCAATGTGGTATGATTTGAATTTTGACATTTACATCCCAGATGGAATGGCTAATTTTACAAATAATTACATCCCGAGGAAAATAGCTAATTTTACAAACAAAACAATGTTCAGACCAGTTTCCAGGCTTTCTTTTCAGTTTGTCACATGTTTTTGAAATGCTGAGTTAATGTTCATGTTTGTGGGCATACTCCTGTGCATGTTATCAGTCTCCCTGAATGTATGAGGGAAAGGCTGTTGATGTGGTCTACCTAGACTTCAGCAAAGCCTTTGACACTGTCTTCCACAGTATTCTCCTCCAGAAGCTGGCAGCCTGAGGCTTGGATGGGTGCACTCTTGGCTGGGTGAGGAGCTGGCTGGAGAGCCGGGCTCAGAGAGTGGTGGTGAATGGAGTTAAAATCCAGCTGGCGACCGGTTGTGAGTGGTGTTCTTCAGGGGTCGGTGCTGGGGCCTGTCCTCTTCAATATCTTTATTGATGACCTGGATGAGGGTATCGAGTGCACCCTCAGTAAATTTGCAGATGACACCAAATTGGCTGGAAGTGTGGATCTGCCTGGGGGTAGTGAGGCCATACAGAGGGATCTGGACAGGCTGGAGAGCTGGGCTGAAGCCAATGGGATGAGTTTCAACAAGGCCAAATGCCAGGTCCTGCACTTCGGCTACAACAACCCCAGGCGATGCTACGGGCTTGGGGTGGTGTGGAGGGAGGACTGTGTAGAGGAAATGGACCTGGGGGTATTGATTGATGCTCGGCTGAACATGAGCCGACAGTGTGCCCAGGTGGCCAAGAAGGCCAGTGGCATCCTGGCTTGCATCAGAAACAGTGTTGCAAGCAGGAGCAGAGAGGTGATTGTTCCCCTGTACTCAGCACTAGTGAGGCCGCACCTCAAGTACTGTGTCCAGTTTTGGGCCCCTCACTGCAAGAAAGACATTGAGGCCCTGGAACGTGTTCAAAGGAGGGCAACAAAGCTGGTGAGGGGTCTGGAACACAGGCCATATGAGGAGAGGCTGAAGGAGCTGGGAATGTTCAGCCTGGAGAAGAGGAGGCTCAGGGGAGACCTCATTGCTCTCTATAACTTCCTGAAGGGAGGCTGTAGTGAGCTGGAGGTCGGCCTCTTCTCTCGTGTCATTAGTGATAGGACCAGAGGGAATGGTTTCAAGCTACGGCAGGGGAGATTCAGGCTGGACATGAGGAAGCATTACTTTTCAGAAAGGGTGGTCAGGCACTGGAATGGATGCCCAGGGAGGTGGTGGAGTCACCGACCCTGGGGGTGTTCAAGGAAAGACTGGATGTTGTGTTGAGGGACATGGTTGTCATGGTTTTATGATTTTTGGTCATCAGTATTCCACACCATAACATCATGTAATGCATTGGGGGTGGGGTTTGATATCTGCCGAATGTTCGTCCGTCGGAGAAGAACTACTTTTCCCCAGGAGACTTTGCGGTCAGCAAGGGGATATAACTCCAAGCAAGGTCACCTGATCCTTCTTCTTCGCCTGCTCTTCGCTGTCTGCGCTTCGCCGCCTGCGCTTCGCCGCCTGCGCTTCGCCGTCTGTACTTCAGTCACTCAACTGGACTGCACTTCTCACCCCAGCATTGTGGTGAGGTCTATACAATTCAAACAGACTCTCTCTCTCTCTCTCTCATTGTATTCTACTAATACTATATTTAGTAAAATCATTTGTTTCACCTCAGATCAGTGCTGTTGTTTTCAAGTATTTTGGGGTCCCCTGCTTCCCCTTTCCCAGAGGCGCGGATCCGCAGATCCCTCCGCCCTGCTGGTCACGGAACTGGGCCGGACCAGCCCATAAACCGTTGACATTTTTGGTGGAGGATGCGGGCAACAGTTACTTTCTAGCTGTTTAGACTCTCTGCTCTCGGAGAGTTCCGTTGGTAAAGCTTATCTGTTTCACCGCTACTCTCTGAAAACGTGACCTTGAAAACTCCAGGCGGACTGCCAGTATCGTAGAATATTTGTAAACTCTAAGCTTTACTATCTTGCCTCTGTAAAAAAAAAAAAAAATGCTTTCTGTAGTGAAACTTACTCTTAAAGGGCTGCACGCTGCTGCCTCTTCTTTCCTAATGCTCAAAACATACTGGGCATTAATTAAGCTTGCCACCTTGCTCTATGGAGCAATCGGCTTATACAATCAAATGAAAACATGGGTGGAAATATGGACCTGGCACGTTCGTACAATGTGGCTTACAATTCCGGAGACAGCTGCCAATTTTACAGGACTGGGATTTTTTAAGGTTTCCAGTCTCACTTTTCAGCCTGTAGTGCAGTTTTTGAATGAACACCTAGTCGCATTACTAATCTCCCTGAATGTATTGCTCATCATTTCGCTCAGTATTAGTATTTATTATATTTTGAGGATGTCCTCCCCAAAACCAGAGAATACTGAGTGGCAGGGAGTGTGGAAAGGTCTGGGAAAGACTTTAGACAAATGGAAATCTTCAGTCTCATGGAACTTTACTCCAGAACACCTGAAAGACCCTGAGAGTCTAAACAGCTATTTAAGGCAGGAATGTTGCGGCTTAGGCAGTTCTGAGGAGGCACATATGATTTGGGGCCTGGCTAATGCTTATCGGGCCTTATTCAATACTATCCTGGAGAGAGAGAGAGCTTCTGAAATTGAAAGGGAGAGTCTCAGGGAAACAGTTCAAAATGAGCGAGAGAGTCTCCTGCTCCAGAGAAAAAACCTCCAATCTGAGAGAGATGCCCTCCGAATTGAAAGAGACTCCCTCCAATCTGAGCTAGATACTGTCATAATCGAACGAAACAAGCTCCAAGCTGAACTGGAAGATGAGAGCATTGGAACCGACCAACCTGATCAACCACAAGAGGCACCACAATCGATGTCAGTTGCCCCTGTAAGAGGACGGAAAACAAAGCGAATCTCGACTCAGTTAGAAGAGAAGAAAGAGGAGGAAAGAGGTCCAGAGGAGTGGCTCCGAGGTCCAAGAGAAGCACCTCTGAGTCCAGGGGAGGGGCCCTCAGCAAGACCACGGTCACCAACACCTACAAGGGCAAGAAGTCCTGGAAGAGCAAGAGGTGAGCAAGATATTGTTACCTTTGTGGATCGATCTCTGAAAATGAATGAAATTCGAAGTCTGAGGAAAGACTTCTCACGCCACCCAAATGAGCCTATTGCTACTTGGTTACTTCGATGCTGGGACAATGGGGCCAACAGTGTGTGGCTAGATAGTAGAGAAGCTCGCCAACTGGGTGGCATTGCTAGGGACTCAGCCATTGACAGAGGTATTAGTACATGCCAGAACCAGGCCTTCACCCTCTGGAAGAGGATGTTGTTAGCTGTAAGAGAAAGATACCCCTTCAAAGACGATCTGATGCCCGAGAAGAAGAAATGGGCTGATTTGGAAGAAGGCATCCGTTATTTGAGAGAATGTGCTGTGGTGGAAACACTACATAGCCCCGATTTCATTCCTGATGAGCCAGACCAAGAGCATGACCCTGAGAGAGCCAGGTGTACACCAAATATGTGGCGTACATTCACAAAGACTGCACCTGAAAGGTACGCCAGTACATTTGCAGCTATGTATGGCAGGGGGGAAAGAAGACCCCTTATAAATGAGCTGGTTAATAAGCTTCAAGACTTCGAGTTACATTTAAGCCCCCTACGAGCTTGTGTTTCAGCCATTGAAAAAGTAGCTGAAAAGCTGGACAGAATGGAGAACAAACAAGAAGATATAATAGATAAACTATCAATTATGCCTGATGCCGATGAATACATGGTGGTAACAGATACATCCAATGAGGAACAGGATTCCCAAAACAGCCTACTTGAGGGGCTAGCCAACTTGATTTCCTCCCAGTCAGTGTCATCCAACGTCTCAGCTATCAAAAGAAGACGTCCTCCTGCTCGAACAAGTGACAACAGTAAGACCACGTCACGTTTCGCCTTGTGGCATTACCTACGCGACCATGGAGAGGATATGAAGAAGTGGCATAAGCAACCTACTCCTGCACTTCAAGCACGGGTAAAAGAGTTACGAGACAAGTCAACCACCAAGGTGAACTTCTCCAGAAAGGTGATTGCTCCAGTTGCTGCAGACAACAAAGGTAACAAATAGAGGGGCCCTGCCCCCAGCCAGGGGGGGGAAAGGGATAATAGAGTTTATTGGACTGTGTGGATTAGATGGCCTGGTACATCAGAACCACAGAAATATAAGGCCCTGGTGGATACTGGTGCACAGTGCACTCTAATGCCCTCGAGTCACCAAGGGACAAAATCAATTTATATTCATGGGGTGACAGGAGGTTCCCAAGAACTGACTATGTTGGAGGCCGAAATCAGCCTCACTGGTAAAGACTGGCAAAAGCACCCTATTGTGACCGGCCCAGGGGCTCCATGTATTCTTGGTATCGATTACCTTAGAAGGGGATATTTTAAGGATCCCAAAGGGTATCGATGGGCCTTTGGAATAGCTGCTGTAGACACAGAAGGTGTTAAGCAGTTGTCTGTTCTGCCTGGCCTATCAGAAGATCCGTCTGTTGTGGGGTTGCTACGAGTGGAAGAGCAACAGGTACCGATAGCTACAAAAACGGTGCACAGACGGCAGTATCGCACCAACAGGGATTCCTTGCTCCCCATTCAGAAGTTAATTCATCAATTAGAGAATCAGGGAGTGATCAACAAAACTCACTCGCCCTTTAACAGCCCCATATGGCCAGTGCGTAAAGCCAGTGGAGAATGGAGGCTGACGGTGGACTACCGTGGCCTGAATGAAGTCACACCCTCATTGAGTGCTGCTGTGCCAGACATATTAGAACTCCAATACGAACTGGAGTCAAAAGCAGCTAAGTGGTATGCCACCATTGACATTGCTAACGCCTTTTTCTCCATTCCTTTGGCCAAAGAATGTAGGCCACAGTTCGCTTTCACATGGAGGGGCATTCAGTATACCTGGAACCGTTTGCCCCAGGGGTGGAAACATAGTCCAACTATTTGTCATGGTTTGATCCAAGCTGCACTGGAACAGGGAGGTGCCCCTGAGCACTTACAGTACATTGATGACATCATTGTATGGGGCAACACAGCAAAGGAAGTTTTTGAGAAAGGAGAGCAAATAATCCGGATCCTTCTCCGTGCTGGTTTTGCTATTAAGCGAAGCAAAGTGAAAGGACCTGCCCAGGAAATTCAGTTCCTAGGCATAAAGTGGCAAGATGGCCGTCGTCACATCCCGACAGATGTGATCGACAAAATCACTGCCATGTCCCCCCCCACTAATAAGAAAGAGACACAATCGTTTCTGGGCGTAGTGGGTTTTTGGAGAATGCATGTTCCAAACTACAGCCTCATTGTAAGCCCACTTTATCAGGTGACACGGAAGAAGAATGATTTTGTGTGGGGTCCTGAGCAACAGCAGGCTTTTGAGCAGATTAAACAAGAGATAGCCCGTGCTGTGGCCCTGGGGCCAGTACGGATGGAACAGGATGTGAAGAACATCCTCTATACTGCTGCTGGAGAAAAGGGTCCCACTTGGAGTTTGTGGCAAAGAGCCTCAGGAGAGACCCGAGGCCGACCCTTGGGATTCTGGAGTCGAGCCTACAGGGGGTCAGAGGAGGGCTACACTCCAACTGAAAAGGAGATCTTAGCTGCATATGAGGGGGTTCGGGCTGCTTCCGAAGTAGTCGGTACCGAAACACAGCTCCTTCTGGCACCTCGACTGCCAGTGTTGAACTGGATGTTCAAGGGAAAGGTTCCTTCCACCCATCATGCTACTGATGCCACTTGGAGTAAGTGGATTGCACTGATTACACAACGAGCACGGATGGGGAACCTCAGCCGTCCAGGAATCCTAGAAGTCATCATGGACTGGCCTGAAGGTAAAAAGTTTGGAACACCACCAGCAGAAGAAGTATCACGTGCTAAAGAAGCCCCACCATACAATGAACTACCAGAGGATGAAAAGAAATATGCCCTATTCACAGATGGATCGTGTCGTATTGTGGGAAAGCATCGCAGATGGAAATCTGCTGTGTGGAGCCCCACACGACAAGTTGCAGAGGCCACCGAAGGGAAAGGAGAATCGAGCCAATTTGCAGAGGTAAAGGCTGTCCAACTGGCCTTAGATGTCGCTGAGCGGGAGAGGTGGCCAATGCTCTATCTTTACACTGATTCATGGATGGTAGCAAATGCCTTATGGGGGTGGTTACAGCAGTGGGAGCAAAATAATTGGCAAAGAAAGGGCAAGCCTATTTGGGCTGCTGACCTATGGAAAGATATTGCTACCCGAACAAAAAATATGGTTGTAAAGGTGCGCCATGTAGATGCTCATGTGCCCAAGAGTCGGGCTACTGAAGAACAGCAAAATAACCATCAGGTAGACCGAGCTGCCAGAATTGAGGTGGCTCAAATAGACCTGGACTGGCAGAACAAGGGTGAGTTATTTTTAGCTCGGTGGGCCCATGAGACCTCAGGTCATCAAGGGAGAGACGCAACATACAAATGGGCCAGAGACCGAGGGGTGGACTTAACTATGGATGCCATTGTACAAATAATTCATGACTGTGATACATGCGCCACAATTAAACAAGCTAAGAGGATGAAACCTCTCTGGGAGGAAGGGCGATGGCAAAAGTACAAATATGGGGAGGCATGGCAGGTTGATTATATCACCTTGCCACGATCTCGCAATGGTAAGCATTATGTGCTCACCATGGTGGAGGCAACAACCGGGTGGCTTGAAACATATGCAGTACCCCATGCTACTGCCCGAAACACCATATTAGGTCTGGAGAGGCAAATCCTGTGGCGACATGGCACCCCAGAAAGGATTGAGTCAGATAATGGGACTCATTTTAAAAATTCACTTGTGGATACTTGGGCCAGAGAACATGGCATTGAGTGGATTTATCATATCCCCTATCATGCACCAGCCTCTGGTAAGATCGAACGCTACAATGGGTTGTTAAAAACGATGTTGAAAGCAATGGGTGGCGGAACATTTAAACACTGGGAGAAGCATTTGGCAGAAGCCACCTGGCTGGTTAACACCAGAGGATCAATCAGTCGAGATGGTCCTACCCAATCCAGCTCCCTACATATTGTAGAGGGAGATAAGGTCCCTGTAGTACATGTAAAGAACATGTTAGGAAAAGCAGTTTGGGTTTTTCCCGCTTCTGGGAAAGGCAAACCTCTTCGCGGAACTGTCTTTGCCCAGGGACCTGGGTCCACCTGGTGGGTGATGCAGAAAAATGGGGATGTTCAGTGTGTACCACAAGGGAATTTGATGTTAGGGGAGTGCAGTCTGTAATCCCATATGTTAAGCATGATGTAGTGATGTAGAATAAGGGGTGGAATGTCATGGTTTTATGATTTTTGGTCATCAGTATTCCACACCATAACATCATGTAATGCATTGGGGGTGGGGTTTGATATCTGCCGAATGTTCGTCCGTCGGAGAAGAACTACTTTTCCCCAGGAGACTTTGCGGTCAGCAAGGGGATATAACTCCAAGCAAGGTCACCTGATCCTTCTTCTTCGCCTGCTCTTCGCTGTCTGCGCTTCGCTATCTGCGCTTCGCCGCCTGCGCTTCGCCGCCTGCGCTTCGCCGTCTGTACTTCAGTCACTCAACTGGACTGCACTTCTCACCCCAGCATTGTGGTGAGGTCTATACAATTCAAACAGACTCTCTCTCTCTCATTGTATTCTACTAATACTATATTTAGTAAAATCATTTGTTTCACCTCAGATCAGTGCTGTTGTTTTCAAGTATTTTGGGGTCCCCTGCTTCCCCTTTCCCAGAGGCGCGGATCCGCAGATCCCTCCGCCCTGCTGGTCACGGAACTGGGCCGGACCAGCCCATAAACCGTTGACAATGGTTTAGTAGGAGCTATTGGTAACAGGCGATCGGTTGGACTGGGTGATCTTTTAGGTCTTTTCCAACCTTGGTGATTCTATGATTCTATGACTCTATTCCTATGCCTTCACGTTCTGTGGAAGGAGTCTCATCCAAAACTAGAGAATGATGACTGGCAGGGAATATGGAGAGGTTTAGGAAAGCTCTTAGAAGCATGGGGACCCGCAGTGTCATGGGATTTCACTCTTGAACACCTGTGGGATCCTGAGAAACTAAGCCAGTATTTGAGTCAGGGACAATGCGACACACATAGATCTAAGGAGGTACAACTTAACTGGGGTTTGGCTTGTGCTTACCATGCCCTATATAATACTATTCTGGAGAGAGTTTCCCAGCTGAGGTTAAAGACAAAAGGGGAAAATCTCCAAGTCAAATCTGATCAATCACAGGAGACACCAGTAACAATACCAGTTCCTCCTGTGGAAAGCAAGAAATGCAAAGGAGTGTCCTCGCATCTGAGAACAACCCAGAGACACCTGGCAGGGAGGTGACTAGATGTCTACAGGGCTGGAAGAAACGGGTTTGGAGGAATACCCCCCCCAAAAGGTCAGAAGTTAACAGCAAGAAAGGTTAGAAGCCTTTGCAAGAAAGACAACAAATCTTCATCCCATGACACACTACACACACGCAAGAGGAGAGGGTCTGCACGCTAATGAACTCTCCGGGGTGTAATGAATATGGATATGAATTCCAAGGAAACTATTGATTATGTATTAGTTTAACCTATATCTGCTTATGGGAACTGCTGAGTCACGGCCTGAACCTCTGATTGATCACCTGAGGTGAGCCATGAGTCAGCCAGAGGAGCACAGGTGAAGGCAATTCACCTGTGCTGCTGGAAGGGGTAGAGCCTGGCTCCACCCTTCCTAGACCTATTGAAGAGCTGGCTACCAGCAGGGAAGGATCTCTTCTGGAGATCATCTCTGCTGCTGTTTTTGTAGGTGAGCCTAGCATATGGGTAAGCCTTCCATTTATTCTCTCTTTTTATTTTAGTCTGCTTTGCCTAACTCTCTTGTTCTTTTTGTGATTGCACATCTTAATATCCATTGTTTATACATCATACTATCCATTGATTATACACTTGGTGAGCCAGGCAGGCCAAATATACTAAAATTCACATCATGTCTTTTCTTTGGAATTTCTGTAAATGAGTCAAGGGGGAGAACAGTACTCCTCTAGAGAAAATGATTCTAGGGCAGATCCCAGGATTTGAGGGATCACCCTATTATGAGTTAGCAGTTATCATTAAAAAATGAGGTCCCTTATGCGTTATGGGCAATATCTCCCCATATCGCGTGGTGAATTACTTTCAAGGATTTAGCAAGGATGTGTTCATTACTAAAGAAAGACGACTGGCTGCCTCCATGGTGGCATGGCCACTATTAAGTGTCTTAAATCATGCGGATATAACAAAAAATACTTGAGAAAATGAAAACCATCTTTTAAAAGACCGTATTGAAAAACTGGAGCACGAACTTGACATATTAACAGGGAAAATGGGGGGTTGGACTCGATGATCTCTGGAGGTCCCTTCCAACCCCTACAATTCTGTGATTCTGTGAAAAAGCCAATTTTACATCTTCCCGTAGGCCAAGTTTGTAACATTTCAATAGACGATGACCAGCTTCCTCAATCAACAGACTTAGTTGATCAGGTGAATAAAAAAATCCAAATTAGATCTTGAATATCCAATTCTGACCAATCCACTGTAAGTCCGTCCTGTCATAAACCGGAAAACAGAAAAAGTACAGGACAGACGGGCAGGGTTGCCGCCTGATCAGTGGCCACCTGCCCAAACTCATTTACACGTAACGGCCCAGCCATACACGGCAACAGAATTGATGGACTTAGTACAGCGATTTCGGCAGAAGCCTAGAGCAAGTGTGCTGGCTTGGTTATTAAGACTGTGGGATTCTGGGGCAGAAAGTGTCTTGGAGAATGGCCCAGTAATAGCCAAGTTTGCCAGCGTGACTGTCCATCCTGCTCTCAGACAGAGGTTATATGTGGGTAATCTATACCTTGATGAAAACGATTCCATAATAGAATGGTTAATGGCGGCCTGCCGTATGGTATGGCCAAATAAATCGGACATACCTTTACATACAGGCATGTGGTCCTCCATGGAGGACCTTGAAAATTATATCTGCGAACTGGGTGTCAGAGAGGCTATCTATGAAGATGCATTTGATGGCCCTGAAACGGTTAAATTTTCAGCAGGGATGAGAGATTTAGTTTTACAGCAAGCTCCCTCCATCTCTATGGTACCCTTGTCTCTATATTAAATCCCCTTGTGGCCTCAGAAGCCGTAGTCTAGCAGGCTGCCCAGTTAGTCACTGACTTGGGAGAAACAGAACGCCTGCGGACAAGGCGTAACATTCGGATAGTGGAAGAAGCAAAGGTCCTGCAGGTAAGTAAAACCAAAATACCGGCTACTTGAGCTCCTCAATTGGGACCTGTAAGGGTATACCGAAAACAAATGTTTAATGATGCAATTCGGGCTGGGGTTCAATTTGCTAAGATGGACCACCAGCCAAACCATGTCCTTCTCCAGCACTGGAGACAACTAAAGGGCAAATAAAAATTCCAGAACTACCGTAAGAAATCAAGGGTGAGGGTTATAGAGAGGGTTCCAACAACAACATGGAACCTAGAAGATTTCATTGTTCCAAATAGAGAAGAAAAAAAAAAAAAAAGCCACCTCTGGTGTCTCGGGCTGCGATGCCTGAGCCACCCGAAGCAGAGGAAGTGGACATAGCACAATTCATGGCGTGACAAGGGATGTTAGTCCCTGTAGGGCCTCCACACGGGACCAGAGGCACAATGTAGGATTAACGACTTATTGGTCCCGAAAAAATATTCAGAGAGCTATGGCATTGGTAGATACTGCAGCAGAAACATCAATTATCTATGGAGATAATATGCGTCTCCCACCCCGGGAGTACAAGGTTGTCTATTGCCCCAGTCCAAGAATACATCCTGGACATAGATATTCTATGGGGTCTGGCTCTCCAGAAAACTGTGGGAGAGTTCAGACTTCGACAGAGATGTATCAGTATCTGGGTGGGGCAGGCAATATTAAGAGGCCATGCGAAACATGGGCCTATTTGCCTGCTGAAATTGCACTGGATTACTAACGCCAGACAGTGTAGACTCCCAGGTGGGCAAGATGAAATATCGAGAACGGTGCGGGAATAAGAAAATTGGGCTTTATAAGACATGCACACAGCCCATATAACTCCCCATATGGCCAGTGCAAAAGTCGGATGGCACATGGAGGATGACAGTAGATTACAGAGAATTAAATAAGGTCATGCAGCCGTACTCAATATTGCCTCCCTAATGGACACATTGAGTAGGAAGGTAAAAATCTATCATTGTGTCCTAGATCTAGCAAATGCATTCTTCAGTATTCCAATTGCTGAGGAATCGCAAGATCAGTTTGCGTTTACGTGTGGAGGCAGGCAGTGGACCTTTCAGGTCCTGCCACAGGGGTACGTGCATTCACCAACGTATTGTCACAATCTAGTGGCACGTGACGTGGCTGACTGGAGAAAACCTGATGATGTTAATCTATATCATTATATTGATGATCTCCTGCTGATATCCGACTCACTGGAGGCAGTAGGACAGGCAGCAGATTAGTTAACCGCCTATTTACAACAGAGGGGATGGGCTATAAATCCCCAAAAGGTGCAAGGTCCAGGCCTGTCCGTAAAATTCCTGGGGGTGGTTTGGTCAGGAAAGACCAGGGTGCTACCCAGTGCTGTTCTAGATAAGGTTCGGGCATTCCCAGTCCCTACGGCAGTGAAGCAGCTTCAAGAGTTTCTAGGTATATTGGGTTACTGGCATTCCTTTCTACCTCACCTAGCACAGCTGCTAAGGCCACTATACAGACTCACAAAAAAGGGGCAGCTATGGGACTGGGGGAAAACCGAACAGAATGCTTTCCAAAAAGCGAAACTAGCAGTTAAACAAGCCCAGGCATTGGGTATATTTCATCCTACCCTCCCAGCTGAGTTGGACATTCACCTTACTCAAGATCTGACCCACCTTCCTAAGACAGGGGTAGCCCTAGCATAAACAGTGGCACGATGGGTCGCCTATCTCAGCCAAAGGAGCAGTCTGTCTTCATCACCCTTGAAAGAAGAACTCCAGATGATGCTAGGCCCAGTAACGTATTAAAGTGATGTACCAAAGCAAATACTGGTTGCTCCACCAGAGAAGAGTCCCGTTCAGGAGGGAAAATATCCTATCCCTGAAGATGCCTGGTACACAGATGGGTCCAGCAAGGGCAACCCGAGCAAGTGGAGAGCAATAGCATACCATCCTTCCACCGAGACAATCTGGTTCGATGAGGGGGATGGTCAGAGCAGCCAATGGGCAGAACTGCGAGCCGTGTGGATGGTTATAACCAAGGAACCCGGTGATGGTATCCTGAACATCTGCACAGATAGTTGGGCTGTGTACCGGGGGCTCACTCTTTGGATTGCACAGTGGGCCACCCAGGAATGGACTATCCACGCGCGACCGATCTGGGGCAAAGACGTGGTTAGATATATGGAATGCGATCAAACACAGGACTGTACATGTCTACCATGTTTCTGGTCATCAGCCCCTACAGTCACCGGGAATCGATGAAGCCAACACGCTGGCAGAGTTTGGTGGATTGAGAATTCACCATCTGAGAACATTGCCCGTTGGTTACATCAGAAGGTACGGCATGCTGGACAAAAGACAATGTGGGCAGCTGCTAAAGCATGGGGACTGCCCATACAACTATCTGATATCGTCCAGGCATGCCAGGCTTGCGACGCTTGCTCCAAGATGAGACC